>NW_026943849.1:55000-220963 GCF_035594765.1 Anolis carolinensis | reverse complement strand
ACACCTCACCCGTAAATTATCTGCTGATCCCAGTGGTTCAAAATGTTTATTTACAGACCATATATAATACTAAACACCATCACTCTCTGGACTCATGTTCCTTCGGCAAGGGCAAAGCATGTGCGTCCTCTCAGTAAGCCGAGTCTGTTATCAGTGCTAGCAGGCACCTCCCAACATTCATGGCGAATGTTCCACTTGAAACGGAAGTCTTGACCCATTGGCCCTGCAGGCAATCAATCAGGGCTGGCATGTAATTAACTCCTGTGCTGCTAGAAAGCTTGCCGGAACACATAGCACAATCCAAACAGCAACAATTGATTTAACATTTCACACTGTAACAACGTTTGCATGTTTTCGAACTCCCGCTGTTAGCCCCAGCTTCTGCCAACGAAAACATGCAAATGTGAGTAGATCAATAGGTACCGCTCTGGCGGGAAGGTAATGCTGCTCCATGCAGTCATGCCGGCCACATGACCTAGGAGGCGTGTATGGACAACGCCGGCTCTTCGGCTTAGAAATGAAGATGAGCACCAACCCCCAGAGTGGGACACAACTGGACTTAATGTCAGGGGAAACCTTTACCTTGGTTGGCAGAAGCTGGGGCTAACAGTGGGAGCTCACCCCGCTCCCCGGATTCAGCAGCTCAGCGGTTTAACCCTTTGCCACGGGGGTCTCCATGATATATTTATACCCTGGTTTTTCTCTACTAAAGGAGACTCAAAGTGACTTTCAACGCCAAAGAAAAGGCTAAAATGAGTTAATGTCACGAGTGGCTCATGAACGCCAAGATTTGTGCTAAGGTTTCTTTCCCTTTTTCCTAGGCCCAGGAAGTAAGAAAGCGAGTATCTCTGGAACCCAGCTCTTCCAGTGTATTTGTCTCAAATGTTTCCGCTGCAAGGATGATTGAGGGGGATAGGAATCCTGCAACCCGCTGCCCGGGACCGGCCGGGGACTGGGAGATATAGAGCGAAGCCCCAAAGGAGGTTCTGCTTGGCTGCATGGACCCAGGGACCGGCTTCTTTCCCGGGGGTCTTTCCCAACCCAATCCTGAGCCTCGAAGCGTGAGTCCTTCTCCAGAATCGGGACCCCCAGGCAGGAAACACTCGCTTGGAGCAGCTGTGCTCTGATCCTTAGGCTGGAAACCCCAAAGACAAGGAAGATGTCGGAGTCGCGGGTGAAGAGTGAGTATGGCATGTGGATGGGAACGCTTTTGGCGTTGGTCGACTTTATGCTTTGTTTTGACAATAAATGCTTTTATTTTATTTTACTTTTCGTGTTGGGAGTGACTTGAAAAAGTGCAAGTCGCTTCTGGTGTGAGAGAATTACAAGGATGTTGCCCAGGTTTATTTTATTTATTTTGTGTCAAAAGCATTGCATAACAAATACATTTTTAAAATGATGAAAAAAAAAAAAGGAAATCACAAGCACCTAAATAGTTTTAGACCAAAAGTGGGCAACAGCGACCGCATTGTCCGTAGCTTTATACAACTCCTCCTCCGTATAGAATAGAATAATAGAATATGATAATAATAGAATAATTAATAGAATAATAGAATATGATAATAATAATAATAATAATAGAATAATAGAATATGATAATAATCAAATACTGTGAAAATGGCATATAATAGAATAATAATCGAATATAATAATATAATTATAATAATAGAATGATAGATTAAAGAATATGATATAATAATAGGAAAATAGAATAAAAATGTAACATATATATATTAGTAGTAGTATAATATTGTATTACATTATAATATTATTATCAATATTATAAGTTTTATTTATTTCGTGTCAAAAGTACTGCATAACAAATACATTTTAAAAATGATGAAAAAAAAAGGAAATCACAAGCAACTAAATAGTTTTAGACCAAAAGCGGACAACTCCTCCTCCGTATAGAATAGAATAATAGAATATGATAATAATAGAATAATTAATAGAATAATAGAATATGATAATAATAATAATAATAGAATAATAGAATATGATAATAATAGAATAATTAATAGAATAATAGAATATGATAATAATAATAATAATAGAATAATAGAATATGATAATAATCAAATACTGTGAAAATGACATATAATAGAATAATCATCGAATATAAAAATATAATTATAATAATAGAATGATAGATTAAAGAATATGATATAATAATAGGAAAATAGAATAAAAAATGTAACATATATATATTAGTAGTAGTATAATATTGTATTACATTATAATATTATTATCAATATTATAAGTTTTATTTATTTCGTGTCAAAAGTACTGCATAACAAATACATTTTTAAAATGATGAAAAAAAAGGAAATCACAAGCACCTAAATAGTTTTAGACCAAAAGTGGGCAACAGCGACCGCATTGTCCGTAGCTTTATACAACTCCTCCTCCGTATAGAATAGAATAATAGAATATGATAATAATAGAATAATTAATAGAATAATAGAATATGATAATGATAATAATAATAGAATAATAGAATATGATAATAATCAAATACTGTGAAAATGGCATATAATAGAATAATAATCGAATATAATAATATAATTATAATAATAGAATGATAGATTAAAGAATATGATATAATAATAGGAAAATAGAATAAAAAATGTAACATATATATATTAGTAGTAGTATAATATTGTATTACATTATAATATTATTATCAATATTATAAGTTTTATTTATTTCGTGTCAAAAGTACTGCATAACAAATACATTTTAAAAATGATTAAAAAAAAGGAAATCACAAGCAACTAAATAGTTTTAGACCAAAAGCGGACAACTCCTCCTCCGTATAGAATAGAATAATAGAATATGATAATAATAGAATAATTAATAGAATAATAGAATATGATAATAATAATAATAATAGAATAATAGAATATGATAATAATAGAATAATTAATAGAATAATAGAATATGATAATAATAATAATAATAGAATAATAGAATATGATAATAATCAAATACTGTGAAAATGACATATAATAGAATAATCATCGAATATAAAAATATAATTATAATAATAGAATGATAGATTAAAGAATATGATATAATAATAGGAAAATAGAATAAAAAATGTAACATATATATATTAGTAGTAGTATAATATTGTATTACATTATAATATTATTATCAATATTATAAGTTTTATTTATTTCGTGTCAAAAGTACTGCATAACAAATACATTTTTAAAATGATGAAAAAAAAGGAAATCACAAGCACCTAAATAGTTTCAGACCAAAAGTGGGCAACAGCGACCGCATTGTCCGTAGCTTTATACAACTCCTCCTCCGTATAGAATAGAATAATAGAATATGATAATAATAGAATAATTAATAGAATAATAGAATATGATAATAATAATAATAGAATAATAGAATATGATAATAATCAAATACTGTGAAAATGGCATATAATAGAATAATAATCGAATATAATAATATAATTATAATAATAGAATGATAGATTAAAGAATATGATATAATAATAGGAAAATAGAATAAAAAATGTAACATATATATATTAGTAGTAGTATAATATTGTATTACATTATAATATTATTATCAATATTATAAGTTTTATTTATTTCGTGTCAAAAGTACTGCATAACAAATACATTTTAAAAATGATGAAAAAAAAAGGAAATCACAAGCAACTAAATAGTTTTAGACCAAAAGCGGACAACTCCTCCTCCGTATAGAATAGAATAATAGAATATGATAATAATAGAATAATTAATAGAATAATAGAATATGATAATAATAATAATAATAATAGAATAATAGAATATGATAATAATCAAATACTGTGAAAATGGCATATAATAGAATAATCATCGAATATAATAATATAATTATAATAATAGAATGATAGATTAAAGAATATGATATAATAATAGGAAAATAGAATAAAAATGTAACATATATATATTAGTAGTAGTATAATATTGTATTACATTATAATATTATTATCAATATTATAAGTTTTATTTATTTCGTGTCAAAAGTACTGCATAACAAATACATTTTAAAAATGATGAAAAAAAAAGGAAATCACAAGCAACTAAATAGTTTTAGACCAAAAGCGGGCAACAGCGACCTCATTGTCCGTAGCTTTAAGCAACTCCTCCTCCGTGCATGAGGCAGGACATTGTGGGCAAGCCTTCATATGCGGAGTTGTGTGTTCAGCTCCACAGTCACACAAGGTGGAGGATTCCTCCAGGTAGGGCCACCTTGCCAAGTTGTCTTTAGATCTGCCCACTCCGCTTCTGAGTCTGTTCAGGGACTTCCAAGTTGCCCATTCTTGGTTGACCCTCATGGGGGGCCATCCAGTTAGAATTGCCAGGTTTAGCTGCCCAGAAGGACACCCTTGCTGTTGCTGGAGGAACATCGAGAGGAGTGGTGGTTCTCATGAAGCCCTTCCTTGATTTACGTCTACTGGGAGGAGGCTGATAGTCATGCAGAGGGTGGCTTTCACAATGTTCGACCTTTTTTCTCTCACCGTTAGCAGCAACTTCCTGTCGCACGTCAGGAGGGGCAATGCCAGCTAACTTGTAGAGTTTATCAACAGGTGTAGGTTTAAGGCAGAGGTCCTCAAACTTTTTAAGCCGAGGGCCGGTCCACAATCCTTTAGACTGTTGAGGGGCCGGATTATCATTTGAAAAAAATACAAACAAATTCCAATGCACACTGCATATGTCTTATTTGTAGTGCAAAAACAACAACAACAAGAACAATGAAAGAACAATACAATATTTAAAAATAAAAACAATTTTAACCAACATACATTTATCAGGATTTCAATGGGAAGTGTGGTCCTGCTTCTGGCCAATGTGATAGTCAAGTTAATTAGGGTTGTTGTTGTTGTTGTTGTGGTTGTTGTGTGCCTTCAAGTCATTTCAGACTTTGGGTGAGCCTAAGTCTAAAATTTATTTATTATTTATTTACTGCATTTATTTACTACATTTGTATCACACCCTTCTCACCTCAAAGGGGACTCAGAGTGGCTTACAAATTATATGTACATACAATATATTATATTATTAGCATAGCACAATATTAGCATTATATATTACTATATTGAACTATACCACTATACTGTAATATTATTAGTAATATTATATGTAATATAGAATAGATAATTAATATTATTATATGGTATTATTATTAGTGTTATATTGTATTACATTATAATATTATCAATATTATATATATATATATATAGAATATATTATATCATAAAACTGAGGGCGGGGGCCAGGTAAATGACCTCAGAGGGCCGCATCCGGCCCCCGGGCCTTAGTTTGGGGACCCCTGGTTTAAGGCATCCTGTGATGATTCTGCATGTTTCATTCAGTGCTATGTCCACCTGCTTTACATGGGCAGACTTGTGCCAAACAGGACAGGCAGACTCTGCAGTTGAGAAAGACAAGGCCAGGGCTGATGTTCTCACTACTTGTGGGTCTGCTCCCCATGCGCTGCCAGTCAGTTTCCGCAGGATGTTATTGCGTGCAGCTACTTTGTGCTTGGTGTTCATGCCGTGTTTCCTATATGTTAGTGTTCGGTCTAAGGTGACACCAAGGTATTTAGGATGGAAACAGTGTTCGAGCTCTTGGCCTTCCCAAGTCACTTTCAGTTTCCTGTTGGCTTCACGGTTACGTAGGTGGAAAGCACACACTTGTGTCTTGGAAGGGTGAGGCTTCAGGTGGTTCTCTTTGTAGTACCCTGTTTCCCTAAAAATAAGACATCCCTGAAAAATAAGACCTATTTATTTATTTACAGCATTTATATTCCGCCCTTCTCACCCCGAAGGGGACTCAGGGTGGATCACATTACACATACAGGCAAACATTCAATGCCTTTTTACATAGAACAAAGACAAGACAAACATGGCTCTGAGCGGGCCTTGAACTTATGACCTCCTGGTCAGAGTGGTTCATTGCAGTGATTCATTGCAGCTGCTCTCCAGCCTGCGCCACTGCCCGAGCCTAGTAGAAGTTTTGACCTAGTAGAAGTTTTGCTGAATTGCTAAATATAAGGCCTCCCCTGAAAGTAAGACCTAGCAAAGTTTTTGTTTGGAAGCATGCCCGCCAAACAGAACACCAGAACATGCAGGATCGATAAAAGTATGTACCATATACATGGAAATATTGGTAGTAACAAGAAATTCTTGATAGGATTCACAGTTTGTCTAGTTATGCTGGTTGGTGATGACAACTACTGTACAGTATATAATAAATGTTCATTTTTTTGTTCAACAATAAATGTGAATTCTTCTTCATAGAAAAATAAGACATCCCCTGAAAATAAGACCTAGCGCATGTTTGGGGGAAAAATTAATATAAGACACTGTCTTATTTTCGGGGAAACACGGTAGCTGGAGAGATCTTTCAAGGCATTGGTGAGTTGCTTTTCAACTGTTTCAAAATCTTTTGCTTGTGTTGTAAGGCCAAGGTCATCAGCATATATAAAGCTCTTTGTGAGTGGAGGTCGTGGCTGATCGTTCGTGAAGATGTTAAATAAGTCCCAGCAGATTGGAGGAGGGCGAATGTGGTCCCTATCTTCAAGAAGGGAAAAAAGAACGACCCAAACAATTACCGTCCGGTCAGCCTCACATCAATACCAGGCAAAATTCTGGAAAAGATCATTAAGGAAGTGGTCTGCGAACACTTAGAAACAAATGCGGTCATGGCTAATAGTCAACACGGATTTACCAAAAACAAGTCATGCCAGACTCATCTGATCTCTTTTTTCGATAGAATTACGAGTTGGGTCGATACAGGGAATGCTGTGGATGTAGCGTACCTGGATTTCAGTAAGGCCTTCGACAAAGTCCCCCACGACCTTCTGGCAAGGAAACTAGTAAAATGTGGGCTAGACAAAACTACGGTTAGGTGGATCTGTCATTGGTTAAGCGAACGAACCCAAAGGGTGATTCTCACCAATGCGTCGTCTTCATCCTGGAAAGAAGTGACAAGTGGAGTGCCATCCGCAGGGCTCCGTCCTGGGCCCGGTTCTGTTCAGGATCTTTATTAACGACTTAGACGAAGGGTCAGAAGGCACGATCATCAAGTTTGCAGACGACACCAAACTGGGAGGGATAGCCAACACTCCAGAAGACAGGAGCAGAATTCAAAACGATCTTGACAGACTAGAGAGATGATTGGCCGAAACTAACAAAGTGAAGTTCAACAGGGACAAATGCAAGATATTCCACAATGGAATGCAAAGATACAGAATGGGGGACGATGCCTGGCTTGACAGCAGTGTGTGCGAAAAAGACCTTGGAGTCCTCGTGGGGAGGAAGATGAACATGAGCCAACAATGTGATGCGGCTGCTAAAAAAGCCAACGGGATTCTGGCCTGGATCAATAGGGGAAGAGCGTCTAGATCCAGGGAAGTCCTGCTCCCCCTTATTCTATTCTGCCTTGGTCAGACCACACCTGGAATCACACTGGGTCCAATTTTGGGCACCACAGTTGAAGGGAGATGTTGACAAGCTGGAAAGCGTCCAGAGGAGGGCGACTAAAATGATGAAGGGTCTGGAGAACAAGCCCTATGAGGAGCGGCTTAAAGAGCTGGGCATGTTTAGCCTGCAGAAGAGAAGGCTGAGAGGAGACATGATGAGGGCCATGTACAAATATGTGAAGGGAAGTCCTAGGGAGGAGGGAGCAAGATTGTTTTCTGCTGCCCTGCAGACTAGGACGCAAGGGAACAAGGGCTTCAAACTACAGGAAAGAAAGGAGATTCCACCTGAACATCAGGAAGAACTTCCTCACGGTGAGAAGGGCTGTTCGGCAGTGGAACTCTCTCCCCGGGGCCGTGGTGGAGGCTCCTTCTTTGGAGGCTTTGAAGCAGAGGCTGGATGGCCATCTGTTGGGGGTGCTTTGAATGCAATTTCCTGCTTCTTGGCAGAATGGGGTTGGACTAGATGGCCCATGTGGTCTCTTCCAACTCTACTATTCTATGATTCTATGATTCTATGATTCTAGGTTGGTGCAAGAACGCTGCCTTGGGGCAAACCATTCTTTTGCCTCCTCCATCTGCTTTTCTGGCCCTGAAACTCCACATAGAAGCTGCGGTTTTCCAGGAGGGTCTGGACAGTTTTTGTAAAGTCAAAGTCCCGGGTGATATGGTAGACTTTATGCAGCATTTTTCTATGTTGCACCGTGTCATAGGCTGCCGTAAGGTCCACAGAAACTGTTCCCGTGATGCAGCCTTTCTCATAGCCTTCCTCGATATGCTCAGTCAGATGAAGAATTTGGCCTGTACAGTTTTTCCCTGGTCTGAAACCTGCTTGTTGTGCAATAAGCTTGGGTTCGATAACAGGTCCTAGTCGATTTAATAGCATCCATTTAATACCACAGGTGGTGCCCAGTTGTTTTCATGTTTTGCCATCCTTGTGGGAGGCTTCTTTCATGTCAGATGGTTAAATTCGAACCAGCAATCTTCAGGTCAGCAATACAACCTTCAGGTCAGCAGTCCTGCCAGCACAAGGGAGGACTGCCAGCACCCACTGCGCCATCAGGGGCTCCAATGTTTTTATTCAGTTAGTAAGAACACAACGTGTGGATAGATAATACAATAACGTTATTGTCATTGTACAACAAAAATTTTTTAAAGGTAATTTTAATTAGTGTATATAGAGTTATAACACATCAAAAAAGTGAGAACAATCATTATAAGAAAAGCGAAGAAAGAAAGAGGGATATGAAGGGTGTCAAGGACAGAACGCCACAAGATCAAAGATAACAGAGTTTATTGGATTACAGAACTCAAAATGCCCGTAAAATACAAGGGCCAGGCAGTATTAGCCTTTAAAAGCAAAAAGGGGCAAGGAAAAACGCTCAAAAGATAAACCGGATTAAACCGAAGTTTAATCCGGGTAAAAACAAACAGCTTGCTTCAGCCTGGAGATAAACAAAACAAAAGCCGGGGAACAAAGTGTTCAAAAGAATGCAGCTAATTGGCAGCAGATTCCTCTCTGCTGCCAGCACTGTGCTTTGAGTAACTTGAGTCACTCCTCCACACAGCAGGCAAGATTTCCAATACACACAGATCAGCCGAGGATTGAAGCAGTAGAGTAGACCCAGTTCCTTTCCGTAGTTCAAGCCAGAAGCAGACGTTTGTAGATTCACCAAGTCCGAGTAGGGGGAAGTCAAGCCGTGGTCAGTTCAGTCCGAAATCCAAAGCAGGAGATGGCGTCCGTCAAGAAGACGACGGAAGGTCAAAGCTAATGAGATTAAGCACAAGTTTGCACAAACAAAAGCCCACACAATTCCTCCCGCCGTCTGACCCCAAATTCCAAAACAACTTACGTATCAGCACACGAAAACACACCAGTCTTCAGGAAAGCGTCCCACACAGATCCCAAGCGTTCGTCCAGATTACCTTGCCCAACGCAATTTGCAATTGCTCCCAAGCCTCATTTTATGCCAGTTACAAATCCTCATCACTATCAGCTGCCCTCCTTAACCCGGGCGTTTCCTCATCACTTTCCTCATCAGAGCTGGAACACCTCTGACTACGCCCCACAGCATCCCCAGCTGTGGATCCCGTCCCATCCCTCCAGCTTGTCCATGGGTCTAATCCTGAAGGTCCCCATTCATCTTCCATCCCATCATTGCCAGTGGCACCCAATTCCTCCCTCACCCGAGTCCAATCCATCTCATCCTCCTCCGAGCTAACCAGCCCCTCCTCCATTCTCTCCGTAAACCCCTCAAAAGACTCTTCGTCAGATGGTGCTGCAAAGATATCTCGCAGTCTCTTTCTTTCTCGCTCCTCGAGAGTATCTGACTCTCGAGGAGTCTTACGCCCACGTCTGCCAGTAACAGAGCCATGAGGCTCAATCATAACAAAGGGAGAGGAAGGGAAAGAGGAGAGGAAAAAAAGGAATAAAAATAAAAATTTAAAAATAAAAAACCAACACCAGCCAAAAAATAAAAATAAATAAATAAATAAAACAACAAAGATGTCTCTCAGTCTGGAGAGAAAGCTGCGGGAACAGGGCCACACAGCCCGGAAAACCCACAGCAACCCAAATATACAAACTTTACAGCTTCTTCTTCTTTACTGCTCACAGCACCACGTCTCCAAAACCACCACCTGCCCCTCATCAACCTCCATCAAACTTACTCAGTATGACTACAACCCACATAATATTTCCATTGTATTCACCACCACCACCATACCCCGATTACAGTGGCTTTCCTCTTTTGCAGGTGGTCAGGCCAGGTGTATTAACTCTACTGTCACTTAGAAAAAAGCCAGGTGATTTCCAAATCCTGATAAGCAGAAGAGAAGCAGGCGATCACTTCCCTCGATCTTAACGCTATAGTCCTTCTCTTGATGCAGCCTAGGATAATAATAATAATAATATAATAATAATAATAATAAATTTATTCTTATATCCCACCCCATCTCCCCGAGGGGACTCGGGGCGGCTCACAACAATAATAAAAACAGTGACAAATTACACATTGTAAAATCAAACATGAAAAGCATGTTTTCATGTTTGCATTGGCCTTTTGAGCTGCCGCTTCACACCATTGCCTCATGTCCATCGTGGGGTTTATTAAGACTCGTAGGTCCGTGGGTTTGTTTCTTTATTACAGTACAGTAGAGCCTCACTTATCCAACACTCGCTTATCCAACATTCTGGAGTATCCAACACATTTTTGTAGTCAATGTTTTCAATATACTGTATCATAATACTAGCTTTGCCCGGCCAGGCGTTGCTGTGGCTTATGGGAATCCTTTGTTGGCCAGGTGGAATAGCAGTGAATAGCCTTGCAGTCTCAAAGTCTGGCCGTTTTCTGGAGTAGCTGGAGCTTTTTGTTGTATGAACGTAGAGACATGGATGAGGGGTTGTGCTGCCAAGTTTAGTGTTTCTGGGATGTGTTGTTTTGTTGTTTTGTCCTAGGCCGAAATTTCATTACCCTTTTATATATATAGATTATTTTATATTATTGTTGTTCTATCATTATATTATTCTCTATTATTATTATTCTATATTATTACTAGGAGACCAAGTGGGCAGAGATTAGTCCTCTAACTGGCAGCAATAGGATAAAAACAATTATTCCTTTCCCTCTAATTAGGACTATATTTTTCTTTTCTTTTTGTTGTATCAACCTAGAGGCATGGATGATGGGTTGTGTTGTCAAATTTCGAGGTTGGGGGGCCTGTAGTTTTGTTGTTTTGTGGGTCGCCGTGATGCCATCACTCATTTATATATATAGATTTTGGTGCTAAATTCGTAAATACAGTAATTACTACATAGCATTACTGCGTATTGAACTACTTTTTCTGTCAAATTTGTTGTATAACATGATGTTCTGGTGCTTAATTTGTAAAATCATAACCTAATTTGATGTTTAATAGGCTTTTCCTTAATCTCTCCTTATTATCCAACATATTCGCTTATCCAACGTTCCGTCGGCCCATTTACGTTGGATAAGTGAGACTCTATTGTACTTGTATCCCACCTTTCTCACCCAATAGGAGACTCAGGGCGGCTTACAATAAAAACATATATATAAAAATAATACAGAGCATTCAATCAATTAAAATTAAATACAATAACATTCATAAAAATCTATATATATAAAAGAGTGATGGCATCACAGCGACCCACAAAACAACAAAACTACAGGCCCCCCAACCTCGAAATTTGACAACACAACCCATCATCCACGCCTCTAGGTTGATACAACAAAAAGAAAAGAAAAATAAAGTCCTAATTACAGGGAGAGGAATAATTGCTTTTATCCAATTGCTGCCAGTTAGAAGGCTAAGCTCCTCCAACTTGGTCTCCTAGCAACCCAATAAAAAATAATAAAAAGCACTAAAAATTAATACAATAAAATACTATAATAACAGAAAATAACTAAAAATAATACAAGAAAATAATAAAATATAATAAATAAAAATCTAACTTACAATAAAATTAATAAAAAATTGCAAATAACGTCAAATAAAAATTACATAACAATTTTTAACCAATACCACCACCACTTTGCCACAGCAACGCGTGGCCGGGCACAGCTAGTATACATATAAATATACAATTGGTTGCTGTAAGTCTTCCGGGCTGTATGGCCATGTTCCAGAAGCATTCTCTCCTGACAAGCATACGGAATATTTCAACAGAAAGGAGGAATACTGGCTCCCAGTATTTTTTTTTTCTAAAAAAACCTCTTAAATTAGGACAGTAAATAAACAACAATACTCTGAAAACAGGGGAATTCCAGATAGGAAACAGACAGGGACAGCGACACCTCCCAACCAAGGATTCCCCCAGGCAGGAAGCAGCCAGGCTTTGAAGCTGCAAGGCCATGCAGTGCTAATTCATTCAATGTACAACTCGTGTAATGACCGTGGAATGGCTTTAGACCTACGGCCTGTGGATGGCATGGTATTAATTAATTACCAGGTTTTTTTAAATGCTCTTGTATGAATTTTAAATTTTGCTATATTTTATACGTGTATCTGCAGACATTGAATAAGTGCCTATGCATCACACAGCCCTAGACACTTGGGAAGTGTTCGGCTTGTGATTTTGTGATATGAAATCCAGCATGTCTATCTTGTTTGCTGTGTCATAATAATAATAATAATAATAATAATAATAATAATAATAATAATAATAATAATACATCACAGAGTCCTAGACACTTGGCAAGTGTTTGACTTGTGATTTTGTGATACGAAATCCAGCATATCTATCTTGTTTGCTGTGTCATAATAATAATAATAATAATAATAATAATAATAATAATAATAATAATAATAATAATGAGTTCCCTTCCGGGGTGAGAAAGTCGAGGTACAAATGGGGCAAATAAATAAATAAAATGGATGTTCCGGTGCACGTTTGATGACTTGCCTTCATACTGTTACTGGTTATATTTACAAAATCGTCTGGCACTTTATTACTGTTCCTTATCCCAAATGTTATAGCACTTTATGGAACCTGTCCCCGTATTTCTCCTTTATTCGTTTTGATTTTATTCATGGACCCTTGAGCGCTGCACTTTGTCACCTTTTGCCATGTGCAATAATTGATGCTCAGGCTTTGAAGTAACTGTCTTGTATGTCGTTCTGTTTATTGCTGGAATGTTTAATCGGCTGTTAAATTTTATACATGAAATGCTGTTATGTTGTTGTTTGGGCTTTATTTATTTATTATTATTTATTTACAGTATTTATGTATGTTGCACGTTGCCTGGTTCTATGAATTAGTCTCCAGTGTTAATATTGTATGTTTTATGTTGATTTTAACGATTGTTTTTACTGT
This sequence comes from Anolis carolinensis, assembly GCF_035594765.1. Classification (NCBI taxonomy): domain Eukaryota; kingdom Metazoa; phylum Chordata; class Lepidosauria; order Squamata; family Anolidae; genus Anolis; species Anolis carolinensis. Next base: position 207,642 of record NW_026943849.1, on the reverse strand, counting down.
AATGGATGTTTTTATTGGCTAACTGTTTTATTGCTGTGTTTTGATATTTGATTGTTTTATCGGGCAAGGCCCCATGTAAGCCGCCCCGAGTCCCTTCGGGGAGATGGGACGGGGTATAAAAATAAAGTTATTATTATTATTATTATTATTATTATTATTATTGACACAACGACATTCTATGACACAGCAAACAAGATAGATATGCTGGATTTCGTATCACAAAACCACAAGTCGAACACTTCCCAAGTGTCTAGGACTGTGTGATGTATTATTATTATTATTATTATTATTATTATTATTATTATTATTATTATTATGACACAGCAAACAAGACAGACATGCTGGATTTCGTTTCACAAAATCACAAGTCAAACACTTCCCAAGTGTCTAGGACTGTGTGATGTATTTTCGGATGATGCGTGCAGATCCCAGTCGGGTGGCCTTTTGCAGTTGGCAGATTGTAATTTTGTCAATGTCTATTGTTTCCAAATGCCGGCTGAGATCTTTTGGCACAGCACCCAGTGTGCCCATCACCACCGGGACCACCTGTACTGGTTTCTGCCAGAGTCTTTGAAGTTCAATCTTGGGGTCCCGAGAGCAGCTGAGTTTTTCCTGTTGTTTTTCATCAATGCGACTGTCACCTGGGATGGCAACATCAATGATCCAAACCTTGTTCTTTTCCACAACTGTGATGTCTGGTGTGTTGTGTTCCAGAACTTTGTCAGTCTGGATTCGGAAGTCCCACAGTATCTTTGCGTGCTCATTTTCCAATACTTTTGCAGGTTTGTGATCCCACCAGTTCTTTGCTGCTGGGAGGTGGTACTTGAGGCATAGGTTCCAATGAATCATTTGGGCCACATAGTTGTGCCTCTGTTTATTATTATTATTATTATTATTATTATTATTATTATTATTATTATTATTATTATGTTTATATTCCGCCCTTCTTTCTCACCCCGAAGGGGACTCAGGGTGGATCACATTACACATATAGGCAAACATTCAATGCCTTAACATAGAACAGAGACAGAGACAAACGCAGGCTCCGAGCTGGCCTCGAACTCATGACCTCTTGGTCAGAGTGATTTGTTGCAGCTGGCTGCAGCTGGCTGCTCACCAGCCTGTGCCACAGCCCAGGCCTTGTGTAAGTCGCCCTGAGTCCTTTCGGGGAGATGGGGCGGGGTATAAGAATAAAGTTTATTTATTATTATTATTATTATTATTATTATTAGTAAATAAATAATAAAGGTGGCCAATTGCAACATTCGCACTCGTCTCAGGCAGACAAGAGTTCTTTCTTCCACCCTGGACATTATTCCACAGATATGCAAACCCCACTTGCCTAGTTTTCAACAGACCTCACAACCTCTGAGGGTGCCTGCCATAGATGTGGGCGAAACGTCAGGAGAGAATGCTTCTGGAACATGGCCACACAGCCCGAAAGACATACAACAACCCTCCCTTGCTTAGTTTTTCCAATATACCTCACAACCTCTGAGGGTGCCTGCCATAGATGTGGGCGAAACGTCAGGAGAGAATGCTTCTGGAACATGGCCATACAGCCCAAAAGACATACAACAACCCTCCCTTGCTTAGTTTTTCCAATATACCTCACAACCTCTGAAGATGCCTGCCATAGATGTGGGCGAAACGTCAGGGGAGAATGCTTCTGGAACATGGCCACACAGCCCGAAAGACATACAACAACCCTCCCTTGCTTAGTTTTTCCAATATACCTCACAACCTCTGAGGGTGCCTGCCATAGATGTGGGCGAAACGTCAGGAGAGAATGCTTCTGGAACATGGCCATACAGCCCAAAAGACATACAACAACCCTCCCTTGCTTAGTTTTTCCAATATACCTCACAACCTCTGAAGATGCCTGCCATAGATGTGGGCGAAACGTCAGGGGAGAATGCTTCTGGAACATGGCCACACAGCCCAAAAGACATACAACAACCCTCCCTTGCTTAGTTTTTCCAATATACCTCACAACCTCTGAAGATGCCTGCCATAGATGTGGGCGAAACGTCAGGAGAGAATGCTTCTGGAACATGGCCACACAGCCCAAAAGACATACAACAACCCTCCCTTGCTTAGTTTTTCCAATATACCTCACAACCTCTGAAGATGCCTGCCATAGATGTGGGCGAAACGTCAGGAGAGAATGCTTCTGGAACATGGCCATACAGCCCAAAAGACATACAACAACCCTCCCTTGCTTAGTTTTTCCAATATACCTCACAACCTCTGAGGGTGCCTGCCATAGATGTGGGCGAAACGTCAGGGGAGAATGCTTCTGGAACATGGCCACACAGCCCAAAAGACATACAATAACCCTCCCTTGCTTAGTTTTTCCAATATACCTCACAACCTCTGAGGGTGCCTGCCATAGATGTGGGCGAAACGTCAGGAGAGAATGCTTCTGGAACATGGCCATACAGCCCAAAAGACATACAACAACCCTCCCTTGCTTAGTTTTTCCAATATACCTCACAACCTCTGAGGGTGCCTGCCATAGATGTGGGCGAAACGTCAGGGGAGAATGCTTCTGGAACATGGCCACACAGCCCAAAAGACATACAATAACCCTCCCTTGCTTAGTTTTTCCAATATACCTCACAACCTCTGAGGGTGCCTGCCATAGATGTGGGCGAAACGTCAGGGGAGAATGCTTCTGGAACATGGCCACACAGCCCAAAAGACATACAATAACCCTCCCTTGCTTAGTTTTTCCAATATACCTCACAACCTCTGAGGGTGCCTGCCATAGATGTGGGCGAAACGTCAGGAGAGAATGCTTCTGGAACATGGCCATACAGCCCAAAAGACATACAACAACCCTCCCTTGCTTAGTTTTTCCAATATACCTCACAACCTCTGAGGGTGCCTGCCATAGATGTGGGCGAAACGTCAGGGGAGAATGCTTCTGGAACATGGCCACACAGCCCAAAAGACATACAACAACCCTCCCTTGCTTAGTTTTTCCAATATACCTCACAACCTCTGAGGGTGCCTGCCATAGATGTGGGCGAAACGTCAGGAGAGAATGCTTCTGGAACATGGCCATACAGCCCAAAAGACATACAACAACCCTCCCTTGCTTAGTTTTTCCAATATACCTCACAACCTCTGAGGGTGCCTGCCATAGATGTGGGCGAAACGTCAGGAGAGAATGCTTCTGGAACATGGCCAGGCAGCCCAAAAGACATACAACAACCCTCCCTTGCTTAGTTTTTCCAATATACCTCACAACCTCTGAAGATGCCTGCCATAGATGTGGGCGAAACGTCAGGAGAGAATGCTTCTGGAACATGGCCATACAGCCCAAAAGACATACAACAACCCTCCCTTGCTTAGTTTTTCCAATATACCTCACAACCTCTGAAGATGCCTGCCATAGATGTGGGCGAAACGTCAGGGGAGAATGCTTCTGGAACATGGCCACACAGCCCAAAAGACATACAACAACCCTCCCTTGCTTAGTTTTTCCAATATACCTCACAACCTCTGAGGGTGCCTGCCATAGATGTGGGCGAAACGTCAGGAGAGAATGCTTCTGGAACATGGCCACACAGCCCAAAAGACATACAACAACCCTCCCTTGCTTAGTTTTTCCAATATACCTCACAACCTCTGAGGGTGCCTGCCATAGATGTGGGCGAAACGTCAGGGGAGAATGCTTCTGGAACATGGCCATACAGCCCAAAAGACATACAACAACCCTCCCTTGCTTAGTTTTTCCAATATACCTCACAACCTCTGAGGGTGCCTGCCATAGATGTGGGCGAAACGTCAGGGGAGAATGCTTCTGGAACATGGCCATACAGCCCAAAAGACATACAACAACCCTCCCTTGCTTAGTTTTTCCAATATACCTCACAACTTCTGAGGGTGCCTGCCATAGATGTGGGCGAAACGTCAGGAGAGAATGCTTCTGGAACATGGCCACACAGCCCAAAAGACATACAACAACCCTCCCTTGCTTAGTTTTTCCAATATACCTCACAACCTCTGAGGGTGCCTGCCATAGATGTGGGCGAAACGTCAGGGGAGAATGCTTCTGGAACATGGCCATACAGCCCAAAAGACATACAACAACCCTCCCTTGCTTAGTTTTTCCAATATACCTCACAACTTCTGAGGGTGCCTGCCATAGATGTGGGCGAAACGTCAGGAGAGAATGCTTCTGGAACATGGCCAGGCAGCCCAAAAGACATACAACAACCCTCCCTTGCTTAGTTTTTCCAATATACCTCACAACCTCTGAAGATGCCTGCCATAGATGTGGGCGAAACGTCAGGAGAGAATGCTTCTGGAACCTGGCCAGGCAGTCTGGAAAACCCACCGCAACCCAGTGATTCTGGCCACGAAAGCCTCCGAGAACACTCCTGGGTCCCTTTCCCATGGGCTGTTTCCAAGCCAGGTGTTTCCCATGCCAGATGGTTTTGTTTTTATTGCGTACGTGTGGCATGATAGAGTTTGAGGTTTGAGTTTCCTGCAGCGCAAGGGGATGCTTCTGCAGCCTGGCCTCTCCCTTTGTATTAGATCAGGGGTCCCCAAACTAAGGCCCGGGGGCCGGATGCGGCCCTCCAAGGCCATTGACCTGGCCCCCGACCTCAGTTTTAGACTTAGGCTCATCCAAAGTCTGAAATGACTTGAAGGCACAACAACAACAATCCTACTTGATTATCTCATTGGCCAGAAGCAGGCCCACACTTCCCACTGAAATCCTGATAAGTTTACAGTATGTTGGTTAAAATTATTTTTATTTTTAAATATTGTATTGTTCTTTCATTTACTAATATTGTAAATGAAATATTGTAAATGAATGATATGGTAATAATACAATATATTGTGTATACATATAATATTGATAATATTATAATGTAATACAATATAATATTTATTTATTTATTACAGTATTTCTACCCCGCCCTTCTCACCCAATAGGGGACTCAGGGCAGCTAATAATAATAATACAATGTAATAATATTGTATAATATGGTAATATTAATTATATATTAAATGTAATATTACTAATATTACAGTGTAATGGTATAGTACATTATAGTAATATATAATGCTAATATTGTGCTATGCTAATAATATAATATATTGTATGTACATACAACTTCTAAGCCGCTCTGAGTCCCCGTCGGGGTGAGAGAGGGTGGGGTATAAATGTAGTAAGTAAATAAATAATTGTTACTGGGTTGTTGTTGTTGTTTTTTTGTTTTTGTTTTTTTGCACTACAAATAAGACATGTGCAGTGAGCATAGGAAATGGTTCATTTTTTTTTTTTCAAATGATAATTCGGCCCCTCAACAATCTGAGGGACCATGAATCGGCCCTCCACTTAAAAAGTTTGAGGACCCCTGTATTAGATTGTTCACCCTTCCCATGTGATGGCAATTAACCTGGGTCTCGGGACCGGCTCGGTCTCGATCCCTGAATGCTTGGGAGGAATGCTGAATTGCGACACGGCCGGCCGGGAGGTCAGGGAGGCTGAGCTTGTGCCGCAGGGCCAGCAAGGCTGACCAGTGGGCCTCAATGGGCAGCTGACCTTCCCCATTGCCTTCCTTTGTGACCGCTCCGCTTCCTTCCTCCCGGTCACACTCCAAAGGAGAAAGAATGCTGCTCTGACCAGCTGCTTGTCATGTTTCTCGTCTGCTGATTAATGTTTGAAAACATGTTTTGTTGCATTTTTAAGAGAAAGAAAGGCAAAAGAAATGATACCGCACAGAGGAAGCCGAAAGGACGTAGGCATAGGGTGCATCTCCACTGTGGAATTTAATAATAATAATAATAATAATAATAATAATAATAATAATAATTATTATTATTATTATTATTATTATTATTATTTGTGTGTAATTATTATAATAATTACACACAAAGGGTCAGAAAAATTCTCAAAAGCAAGCTCAATGGAGGCAACACCATCAAGGCCATAAACACCTGGGCCATACCTGTCATAAGATATACTGCTGGCATCATAAACTGGACACAGATGGAACTGGACAATTTGGACAGAAAAACAAGAAAACTCACGACCATTCCTCATTCACTGCACCCTCACAGTGATGTTAACCGGCTATATCTGCCTAGAAGATCAGGGGGCAGAGGACTCTTACAAGTCAAACAAGCAGTCAAAGAAGAAGAACATGCCCTGGCAGAAGATGTAAAGCAAAGTGAAGAACCTGCTTTGATTGAAGTCAAAAATCAGAAACTCCTCAAAGCACAGCAGACAAAAAACCAGTACAAGAAAGCCGCACTACAAACTAGAGCTGACAGCTGGCACAACAAAACACTGCATGGAAAGTTCCTTGACGAAATTGAAGGAAAAGCTGATAAAGAGAAGACCTGGCTCTGGCTCACGAATGGGACCCTGAAGAAGGAGACAGAAGGTAAGGTAAGGTAAAAGTTTATTTGTATACCGCCCTCTCTCCCAAAAGGGACTCAGGGCGGTTTCCAATATAAAATCAGCATAAAACATTGTACAATAAAACACTGAAATAAATAAAACACACAGAAGGCCTGATCCTTGCAGCCCAGGAGCAAGACATCAGGACAAAGGCAATTAATAATAATAATAATAATAATAATAATAATAATAATAATAATAATAATAGAAGACCTGGCTCTGGCTCACGAATGGGACCCTGAAGAAGGAGACAGAAGGCCTGATCCTTGCAGCCCAGGAGCAAGACATCAGGACAAAGGCAATTAATAATAATAATAATAATAATAATAATAATAATAATATCCCCTGAAGAAGGAGACAGAAGGCCTGATCCTTGCAGCCCAGGAGCAAGACATCAGGACAAAGGCCATTCAGGCCAAGATCGAAAAATCAGCTGATGACCCAAAATGCAGACTGTGCAAGGAAACCGATGAAACCATTGATCATATCCTCAGCTGCTGTAAGAAAATTGCACAGACAGACTACAAACAGAGGCACAACTATGTGGCCCAAATGATCCATTGGAACTTCTGCCTTAAGTACCACCTCCCAGCAGCAAAGAACTGGTGGGATCACAAACCTGCAAAAGTCTTGGAAAATGAGCACGCAAAGATACTGTGGGACTTCCGAATCCAGACTGACAAAGTTCTGGAACACAACACACCAGACATCACAGTTGTGGAAAAGAAAAAGGTTTGTTGCCATCCCAGGTGACAGTCGCATTGACGAAAAACAACAGGAAAAACTCAGCCGCTATCAAGACCTCAAGATTGAACTTCAAAGACTTTGGCAGAAACCAGTGCAGGTGGTCCCGGTGGTGATGGGCACACTGGGTGCCGTGCCAAAAGATCTCAGCCGGCATTTGGAAACAATAGACATTGACAAAATCACGATCTGCCAACTGCAAAAGGCCACCCTGCTGGGATCTGGGCACATCATCCGAAAATACATCACACAGTCCTAGACACTTGGGAAGAGTTCGACTTGTGGTTTTGTGAAACGAAATCCAGCATATCTATCTTGTTTGCTGTGTTATACAACGTCGTTGTGTCAATAATAATAATAATAATAATAACAACTTTATTTTTATACCCCGCCCCATCTCCCCAGGGGGACTCGGGGCGGCTTACATGGGGCCATGCCCGACAGCAATACAACAGCAGCAATAAAAACAATAAAACAAATATCGAGAATAAAACAAATGTTGCATCAATAAAACATCAACTTCAGTAAACAGTCATAAAAATCGGCATACAGCATAAAATGATTAGTGCAGTTTGATATTGTTGTGGTGATCTCTGAGCAGTTAGACTCAATTTAACCCTCTCTGGGGGAGATTCCACCAAAAATCAGCAGAGTAGCAAAAGCAAAGCTTTCAAATGCAATGGACTGCAGAGTCCCAATAAAAGTTCAAAAAGTATTTATTCAGGTAAAAAGAACTCCATTGTAGATAGAAAGGCTTGGGAGCTGTCTAGTCTACTTTAGACTGGGTTCTAAGGAAAAATAAGAAAGGAAAAATAACAAACATCTAAATACAGTAGAGTCTCACTTACCCAACGTTCTGGATTATCCAACGCATTTTTGTAGTCAATGCTTTTCAATATATCATGATATTTTGGTGCTAAATTCATAAATACAGTAATTACTTCATAGCATTACTACATATTGAACTACTTTTTCTGTCGAATTTGTTGTCTAACATGATGTTTTGGTGCTTCATTTGTAAAATCATGACCTAATTTGATGTTTAATAGTCTTTTCCATAATGCCTCCTTATTATCCAACATATTCGCTTATCCAACATTCTGCCGGCCTGTTTATGTTGGATAAGTGAGACTCTACTGTAGTTACATCTTGCCAGGAGAGATGGCAGGACGTGTTGTTAGCTAGAAGAACAAGGGGAGAAAAATGAACCAAAATGGTTCCGACCTCATGGTCCAGTTTATTGGGTCCATAAAAGACATTCTGACCAATGAGAAGTTAGTGTCCCTAGAGATTCACATTTCTACTAATTTCAAAGTAAGGGATGTGACGTATACAGGACGGAGTGAAACACAGTAAAGCCTGTCTAGGCATGCTTTGGAAACAGGGAAAGGATTCCTTCAATGTAACTCTATCATCTATCTAACTACATCTAGACTTGAGTAGTCCAGGATGATTCCCAACAGATGGAACAGTGTGTCCACTCCGTGTGTGTTGAGCTGGTGCTTGACGAGCGAAGAGGCTATAGAAGAATGCCAGCTCAGAGTGATAGCTTTTGCTATGCTTTGTAAATATGTTTGTAGATATTGAAATAAATGTTTGGACTTCAGACTACAGGTGTGTTTGAGTCTGACATTGAACAGAGGAATTGGTGCGGTAGATGATTGCAACCAATTCATCAGGGTGCTGGAGAAGATGATCGATGGAGTCTGAAGAAACCCACCCAGCACACACCCTGACCCCCACGCTGACAGATAGAAAGGCTTGGGAGCTGTCTAGTCTACTCTAGACTGGTTTCTAAGGAAAAATAAGAAAGGAAAAATAACAAACATCTAAATAGTTACATCTTGCCAGGAGAGATGGCAGGACGTGTTGTTAGCTAGAAGAACAAGGGGAGAAAAATGAACCAAAATGGTTCCAACCTCATGGTCCAGTTTATTGGGGCCATAAAAGACATTCTGACCAATGAGAAGTTAGTGTCCCTAAATATTCACATTTCTACTAATTTCAAAGTAAGGGATGTGACGTACACAGGATAGAGTGAAACACAGTGAAGCCTGTCTAGGCATGCTTTGGAAACAGGGAAAGGATTCCTTCAATCTAACTCTATCATCTATCTAACTACATCTAGACTTGAGTCGTCCAGGATGATTCCCAACAGATGGAACAGTGTGTCCACTCCGTGTGTGTTGAGCTGGTGCTTGCCGAGCGAAGAGGCTATAGAAGAATGCCAGCTCAGAGCGATAGCTTTTGCTATGCTTTGTAAATATGTTTGTAGATATTGAAATAAATGTTTGGACTTCAGACTACAGGTGTGTTTGAGTCTGACATTGAACAGAGGAATTGGTGTGGCAGATGATTGCAACCAATTCATCAGGGTGCTGGAGAAGATGATCGATGGAGTCTGAAGAAACCCACCCAGCACGCACCCTGACCCCCACGCTGACAGATAGAAAGGCTTGGGAGCTGTCTAGTCTACTCTAGACTGGTTTCTAAGGAAAAATAAGAAAGGAAAAATAACAAACATCTAAATAGTTACATCTTGCCAGGAGGGATGGCAGGATGCTGCTTGTTAGCTAGAAGAACAAAGGGAGAAGAATGAACCAAAATGGTTCCAACCTCATGGTCCAGTTTATTGGGGCCATAAAAGACATTCTGACCAATGAGAAGTTAGTGTCCCTGGAGATTCACATTTCTACTAACTTCAAAGTAAGGGATGTGACGTACACAGGACGGAGTGAAACACAGTAAAGCCTGTCTAGGCATGCTTTGGAAACAGGGAAAGGATTCCCTCAATCTAACTCTATCATCTATCTGACGACATCTAGACTTGAGTCGTCCAGGGTGATTCCCAACAGATACTACTTACCGTGTTTCCCCGAAAATAAGACAGTGTCTTATATTATTTTTTACTCCCAAAGATGTGCTAGGTCTTATTTTCAGGGGATGTCTTATTTTTCCATGAAGAAGAATTCACATTTATTGTTGAACAAAAAATGAACATTTTTATATACTGTACAGTAGTTGTTATCACAAACCAACATAACCAAACCAAACAAACTGTGACTCCTGTCAAGAATTTCCTGTTACTACTATTATTTTCATGTACAACTGGTATGTACATTTACCAATCCTGCATGCTCTGGTGTTTTGTTTGGCGGGTGTCGGGCATGCCTCCAAACAAAACCTTTGCTAGGTCTTACTTTCGGGGGAGGCCTTATATTTAGCAATTCAGCAAAACCTATACTAGGTCTTATTTTTTGGGGATGTCTTATTTTCAGGGAAACAGGGTAGAATCACAGAATGCTAGAGTTGGAAGAGACCTGGTGGGCCTCCAGTCCAACCCCATTCTGCCAAGATTAAGGAAAACCTCATTCAAAGCACCCCCGACAGATGGCCATCCAGCTTCTGCTTCAAAGCCTCCAAAGAAGGAGCTTCCACCAGACTGGGGCAGAGAGTTCCACTGCTGAACAGCTCTCTTTCACAGTCAGGAAGTTCTTCCTGATGTTCAGGTGGAATCTCCTTTCTTTCCTGTCATTTGAAGCTATTGTATAACATAGTAGCTGTGCCCGGCCACGCATTGCTGTGGCTTATGGGAATCATTTATTGGCCAGGTGGAATAGCAGTGAATAGCCTTGCAGCCTCAAAGCCTGGCTGTTTTGCAATGAATATCTTTGCTGCTTCAAAGCCTGGCTGCTTGCTACCTAGGGCAATGATGGGCAAGCTTTTGCGCTTGGTGTGTCAAAATTCGCCAGAAAACCTAGCATGACTACTGCCGGCCCGTTTATGTTGGATAAGTGAGACTCTACTGTATTGAGGAATTGGTGGTAGTTAAGGTAAAGGGTCCCCTGGGCTGAGTGGGTTGCTAGGAGACCAAGTGGGCGGAGCTTAGCCTTCTAACTGGCAGCAATCGGATAAAAACAATTATTCCTCTCCCTCTAATTAGGACTTTATTTTTCTTTTCTTTTTGTTGTATCAACCTAGAGGCATGGATGAGGGGTTGTGCTGTCAATTTTCGAGGTTGTGGGGTGTTTACTTTTGTTGTTTTGTCCGCTGCCCTGATGCCATCACTCTTTTATATATATAGATAGCTGTGCCCAGCCACGCATTGCTGTGGCTTATGGGAATCATTTATTGGCCAGGTGGAATAGCAGTGAATAGCCTTGCAGCCTCAAAGCCTGGCTGTTTTGCAATGAATATCTTTGCTGCTTCAAAGCCTGGCTGCTTGCTACCTAGGGCAATGATGGGCAAGCTTTTGCGCTTGGTGTGTCAAAATCCGCCAGAAAACCTAGCATGACTACTGCCGGCCCGTTTATGTTGGATAAGTGAGACTCTACTGTATTGAGGAATTGGTGGTAGTTAAGGTAAAGGGTCCCCTGGGCTGAGTGGGTTGCTAGGAGACCAAGTGAGCGGAGCTTAGCCTTCTAACTGGCAGCAATTGGAGAAAACCAATTATTCCTCTCCCTCTAATTAGGACTTTATTTTTCTTTTCTTTTTGTTGTATCAACCTAGAGGCATGGGTGAGGGGTTGTGCTGTCAATTTTCGAGGTTGTGGGGTGTTTACTTTTGTTGTTTTGTCCGCTGCCCTGATGCCATCACTCTTTTATATATATAGAAGAGTTGTCTGCCTAACACCTGGTAGGGAGCTGAAGTCCAAGACACCTGGAGGGAGGGCTGAAGTTGGCCCATGCCGGCCCTGGAAGCAGGAAGGGCATTCGTGGAGGCGGATGCAAGCACTTGTTGACTCAGGAGTGGTGCCCACAACCTCTTTGTCCTCCTCTTCTCTTCCAGGGCTGGCCACGACCCTGATGGACGCCACCACGGATAAGGACCCGCTGGTCCACGAGCAGATCTTCAGCGCCTTGTGCTACTTGGGCGGGCAGGAGCCGGAGGAGATCTTGCACGCCTGCGAGGAGTACCTTCGGCAGCATGACAAGGTCAGGCCAGGTGCCCTCAAGAAGAACCACAACAGTGACACTATGTAGCCAATGTCATTTCCTAATTAGTTCTATCATAATAAACATGGGGAAAGTTTATTCAACTGCCAAAACTTTGTCTTTGCGGGATGAACATCCTGCTATGTTACGTTATGTCATGTTAAAGTAAAGTCCAGTCGTGTCCGACTCTGGGGGTTGGTGCTCATCTCCATTTCTAAGCCGAAGAGTCGGCGTTGTCCGTAGACACCTCCAAGGTCATGTGGCCACTGGCATGACTGCATGGAGTGCCATTACCTTCCCGCCAGAGCAGTACCTATTGATCTACTCACACTCTGGGGGTTGGTGCTCATCTCCATTTCTAAGCCGAAGAGCCGGCGTTGTCCGTAGACACCTCCACGGTCATGTGGCCACTGGCATGACTGCATGGAGTGCCATTACCTTCTCGCCAGAGCAGTACCTATTGATCTACTCACACTCTGGGGGTTGGTGCCCATCTCCATTTCTAAGCCGAAGAGTCGGCGTTGTCCGTAGACACCTCCAAGGTCATGTGGCCACTGGCATGACTGCATGGAGTGCCATTACCTTCCCGCCAGAGCAGTACCTATTGATCTACTCACACTCTGGGGGTTGGTGCTCATCTCCATTTCTAAGCCGAAGAGCCGGCGTTGTCCGTAGACACCTCCACGGTCATGTGGCCACTGGCATGACTGCATGGAGTGCCATTACCTTCCCGCCAGAGCAGTACCTATTGATCTACTCACACTCTGGGGGTTGGTGCTCATCTCCATTTCTAAGCCGAAGAGCCGGCGTTGTCCGTAGACACCTCCACGGTCATGTGGCCACTGGCATGACTGCATGGAGTGCCATTACCTTCCCGCCAGAGCAGGACCTATTGATCTACTCACACTCTGGGGGTTGGTGCTCATCTCCATTTCTAAGCCGAAGAGCCGGCGTTGTCCGTAGACACCTCCAAGGTCATGTGGCCACTGGCATGACTGCATGGAGTGCCATTACCTTCCCGCCAGAGCAGTACCTATTGATCTACTCACACTGGGGGTTGGTGCTCATCTCCATTTCTAAGCCAAAGAGCCGGCGTTGTCCGTAGACACCTCCAAGGTCATGTGGCCACTGGCATGACTGCATGGAGTGCCATTACCTTCCCGCCAGAGCAGTACCTATTGATCTACTCACACTGGGGGTTGGTGCTCATCTCCATTTCTAAGCCAAAGAGCCGGCGTTGTCCGTAGACACCTCCAAGGTCATGTGGCCACTGGCATGACTGCATGGAGTGCCATTACCTTCCCGCCAGAGCAGTACCTATTGATCTACTCACACTGGGGGTTGGTGCTCATCTCCATTTCTAAGCCGAAGAGTCGGCGTTGTCCGTAGACACCTCCAAGGTCATGTGGCCACTGGCATGACTGCATGGAGTGCCATTACCTTCCCGCCAGAGCAGTACCTATTGATCTACTCACACTCTGGGGGTTGGTGCTCATCTCCATTTCTAAGCCAAAGAGCCGGCGTTGTCCGTAGACACCTCCAAGGTCATGTGGCCACTGGCATGACTGCATGGAGCGCCGTTACCTTCCCGCCAGAGCAGTACCTATTGATCTACTCACACTCTGGGGGTTGGTGCTCATCTCCATTTCTAAGCCAAAGAGCCGGCGTTGTCCGTAGACATCTCCAAGGTCATGTGGCCACTGGCATGACTGCATGGAGCACCGTCACCTTCCCGCCGGAGCAGTACCTATTGATCTACTCACATTTGCATGTTTTCAAACTGCTAGGTTGGCAGGCGCTGGGGCTAACAGCGGGCGCTCACTCCGCTCCCGGGATTTGAACCTGGGACCTTTCGGTCTCCAGCTCAGTGCTTTAACGCACTTCGCCACTGGGGTTCCTCAATGTTATGTTATGTTATGATATAATATTATATTTACTGTATTATTATATATTATTATTATTTTTACTGTATTATCTATATATTTAAAAGGGTAATGAAATTTCGGCCTAGGACAAAACAACAAAACTATACATCCCAGAAACACTAAACTTGGCAGCACAACCCCTCATCCATGCCTCTAGGTTCATAAAACCAAAAGCTCCAGCTACTCCAGAAAACAGCCAGGCATTGAGACTGCAAGGCTATTCACTGCTGTTCCACCTTGCCCACAAAGGATTCCCATAAGCCACAGCAACGCGTGGCCGGGCAAAGCTAGTCTATATATATAAAAGGGTAATGAAATTTCGGCCTAGGACAAAACAACAAAACTACACATCCCAGAAACACTAAACTTGGCAGCAGAACCCCTCATCCATGTCTCTACGTTCATACAACAAAAAGAAAAGAAAAATAAAGTCCTAATTAGAGGGAGAGGAATAATTGTTTTTATCCAATTGCTGCCAGTTAGAAGGCTAAGCTCCACCCACTTGGTCTCCTAGCAACCCACTCAGCCCAGGGCCACTTCAATCAGGCCTCTTCCACACTGCCTATAAAATAAGATTATCTGATTTCAACTGGATTATATGGCAGTGTAGACTCAAGATGAGCACCAACCCCCAGAGTCAGACACGACTGGACTTAAAGTCAGGGAAAAACCTTTACCCTTTACCTTAACTGTTTAATTGTTTTATTGCTTTGTTATTGTTATTTGTTTGTTTTATCGGGCTAGGCCCCATGTAAGCCGCCCCGAGTCCCTTCGGGGAGATGGGGCGGGGTATAAAAATAAAGTTATTATTATTATTATTATTATTATTATTATTATTATTATTATTATTATTATTATTAACTGCCACCAATTCCTCAATACTTTATTTCCCATACCACCAGACTTCACCACAGCAATGCGTGGCCGGGCACAGCTAGTTATATATATAATACTGTGTAACATTTGTTTTGTTCCTGGGTTATAAATGTCATTTCGTAATTGCTTCTATCATCCTAAACATGGGAAAAGTTTATTCAATTGTGAAAACTTGGTCTTTGCAGGATGGACATCCTGCTATATTTCAGCCAAAAATCCTTAACTGGCTGTTAGGAATTGTAGGAGTTGAAGCCCAAAACACCCGAGGGGCCCCAGTTGGCCCATGGCTGATTTAATGTTGTTAGCCACCTTTCCATAAAGTCTTTTGGTAGCCTTTGAAGGTTTTATTCTTCTCCTGTAAATTGCTGAAGCTCCTTTTGCTCAAAGTTCTGTTGGCGTTGCTTTACTTTAATGATGATTTTCCCCTTGTTAATATCCCCCAACCCTCTTCTGTCTTTCCCAGCTGGCCTACCCGCACCGGGTCATCATCCTGCGGGCCATGGAGGCGGTGGTCAAGGGCAGCCTGTCCCAGCTGGACAAGAGCACGGCCAAGGTGGTCATCTTCCTGGCCTCCAACGAAATGACCAAGTCCAAGGTACCCTCCTTTGGGGGACTTCCTTTCCCATCCCGCCATCGAATCTCGCGCTCACCCTTTTTGGCTATATCACCTTCCCAAAACTAGGGTGCGCATTAGATTTGCATAATACGGTAATCTTTTTTTTTAACATTTTTTTAAAAAAATTTTATTTATTTGTTTACTGGGATTACTGGTAGAAAAGTGGGAAAATAATGAATAAAAACACCCGCTTTATTTTTACCTGATAGAACATGTCTCTTAAGTTTTACAGTGTGATTCTATGGTCAACCAGAAATAGGAGCCTCCGGTGGCCTAGGGGATAAAAGCCTTGTGACTTGAAGGTTGGGTTGCCCACCTGAAGGCTGCCAGGTTCGAATCCCACCCGGGGAGAGCGCGGATGAGCTCCCTCTATCAGCTCCAGCTCCATGCGGGGACATGAGAGAAGCCTCCCACAAGGATGGTAAAACATCAAAACATCCGGGCAATGTCCCCTGGGCAACGTCCTTGCAGACGGCCAATTCTCTCACTCCAGAAGCAACTCCGGTTGCTCCTGACACACACACACAAAAAAAAAACCACAGAATTGTCCTGGAGGATCTAGAGATTCCCAGAGAGGTGTTCTATCTAGAAATCGAGGTCCTCCAGCACAACTCTGTGGTCAGCCTCTGGCAGATGTTCACCATAGAAAGGTACTAGAGGATTTAGAGCAGTGGTTCTCAACCTGTGGGTCCCCTAAAAGCTGGTAAATTGGCTGGGATATCTGGGAGTTGTAGGCCAAAACACCTGGGGATCCACAGGTTGAGAACCACTTATCTAGAGATTCATAGAGATATTCGTAGTAGTAGTAATAATTATAGTAGTCTTTATATCCCACTTCTCTCTCAAAGAGCCACAGATCTGTGAACAATTAAACCCACAAACGTGGAGATGTGATTATAGTAGAAAAGTAATGAACACTGGAGATCTTTCACATAGTGGCACAGGCAGGAGAGCAGGCCAGCTGCAGTTAGCTGCAATGAATCACTCGGACCAGGAGGTCATAAGTTTGAGGCCCGCTCGGAGCCTATGTTTGTCTTGTCTTTGTTCTATGTTAAAAGGCATTGAATGTTTGCCTATATGTGTCATGTGATCCGCCCTGAGTCCCCTTCGGGGTGAGAAGAAAGGGCGGAATATAAATGCTGTAAACCAGGGGTCCCCAAACTTTTTAAACAGGGGGCCAGTTCACGATCCTTCGGACCATTGGAGGGCTGGACTATAGTTGGCCACCAAGCAATATAATAATAATAATAATAATAATAATAATAATAATAATAATAATAATAATAATAATAATACATCACATGGTCCTAGACACTTGGGAAGTGTTCGACTTGTGATTTTGTGATACGAAATCCAGCATACCTATCTTGTTTGCTGTGTCATACAATAAACTAATAATAATAATCATAATAAAAGAGGGTTGGAAGAGAGCCTTTGGGCCATTTAGTCCAACCCCCTTCTGCTTTTTTGCACTGAAAGCACAAGCAAAGCACCCCTGACAGATGGCCACCCAGCCTCAATGTTAATAATAATAATCATAATAATAAATACATCGCACAGTCCTAGACACTTGGGAAGTGTTCGACTTGTGATTTTGTTATACGAAATCCAGCATATCTATCTTGTTTGCTGTTTCATACAATGAAATAATAATAATAATAATAATAATGAATAATAAAAACAACAACAATAATAATAATAAAGAGGGTTGGAAGAGACCCCTTGGGCCATTGAGTCCAACCCCCTTCTGCCTTTGTGCACCAAAAGCACAAGCAAAGCACCCCTGACAGATGGCCACCCAGCCTCAATGTTAATAATAATAATAATAATAATAATAATAATAATAATAATAATAATAATGTCCCTCAGGACATTATGTCTATCAGGAGCAAGCCATCAGGACAAATGCAATTAAGGCCAAGATTGAAAAATCAGCTGATGACCCAAAATGCAGACTGTGCAAGGAAACAGATGAAACCATTGATCATATCCTCAGCTGCTGTAGGAAAACTGCACAGACAGACTACAAACAGAGGCACAACTATGTGGCCCAAATGATTCATTGGAACTTATGCCTCAAGTCCCACCTCCCAGCAGCAAAGAACTGGTGGGATCACAAACCTGCAAAAGTATTGGAAAATGAGCACGCAAAGATACTGTGGGACTTCCGAATCCAGACTGACAAAGTTCTGGAACACAACACACCAGACATCACAGTTGTGGAAAAGAACAAGGTTTGGATCATTGATGTTGCCATCCCAGGTGACAGTCGCATTGATGAAAAACAACAGGAAAAACTCAGCCGCTCTCAGGACCTCAAGATTGAACTTCAAAGACTCTGGCAGAAACCAGTGCAGGTGGTCCCGGTGGTGATGGGCACACTGGGTGCCGTGCCAAAAGATCTCAGCCGGCATTTGGAAACAATAGACATTGACAAAATCACGATCTGCCAACTGCAAAAGGCCACCTTACTGGGATCTGCACACATCATCCGAAAATACATCACACAGTCCTAGACACTTGGGAAGAGTTCGACTTGGGATTTTGTGATACGAAATCCAGCATACCTATCTTGTTTGCTGTGTCATACAACGTCGTCGTGTCAATAATAATAATGTGATTTTGTGATACGAAATCCAGCTTGTCTATCTTGTTTGCCGTGTCATACAATATAATAATAATAATAGTAATAATAATAATAATAATAATAATAATAATAATAATAATAATAATGGTTGTAAGAGAAGAAGAGGCCCCTTGGGTCATTTAGTCCAACCCCCTTCTGCCCTAATGCCGTCGGGGCCGGATAAATAGCTTTGATGGGCCGCATCTGGCCCCCGGGCCTTAGTTTGGGGACCCCTGCTGTAAACAAACAAACAAACAAAACAAACAAATTTCTTTTTGATGCGTCATAACAATTAACTATTTTTGCCATACCTAACTTATTTCAGTATACATTGTTCCAAAGGTAACTATTTCTTAAATGACATTTTAAACAGTCCTTAGAAATGTATCACCCTCCCCCCATGCCCCCCACCCCCCTGGAACAGCCATTCAAAATTGTCAATACATCAGTTTAATCGTGTGGAACGCCTGGTTCAAGGTGCGGTATCTTTCGTCTCCATCTATTTTGTCGATTAGAACCGCCCATTTCCTTAACCAGTCTTGATCTTTTAGGCTATTTGTATATATATTTTTTTCTTTTGAATGATGAAGTTAATTATATATTATTACTAGCTGTGCCCGGCCACGCGTTGCTGTGTCTGAGTCTGGTGGTGTTGGTCAGTCTACATTAGGTTGTATTTATGCTGTGACCTCCACCCTTCTTTATACTCACATTAGTCGTAGTATTTCAAGTCTGTTACCTTCTTCAGTTTTTGTGTTGATTGATAATTGCTTGAGATCCCTGTTGTCTTTGGTTTGTTGTTAGTTGTAATGTCTGATTCTGCTGAGTGCGGTTTATATTTTTATTGTGGTACAATAGTCCTTTTTTTGTTTTGCCTGTGTAGGTGTTTATTATTATTGTTGTTGTTGTGTTCATGAAGGTTGGATAAGTTAGATGCTACTGTATTGTTTTTTGGAGGCCCAGTGTAGCACTGACTGGCCTCTCAGCCTCAGTGCCTGGCTGTTTCTTGCCTGTGATGGTGTTGATTCTTATTGTTGTCGTTGTTGTCATTGTTATTATTGTAATTGTTTTTTTGGAGGCCAAGTGTGAATGTAGGGATTGGGGAGGTGGATGAGTTGTGTTGTCAAATTTTGTATTTGTTATAGTCACAATGCGTTGTCAGTTTTGTGGCTCCGGATTGTGGTTTTGTGGTGTGGTTGTATTGTTATAACTGAGAGGCAAGGCTTTTGCATTGTTTTGCCAAGTTTTGTATTTCTGGGGCGTTTAGTTGTGTTGTTATAGTCACGATGCATTGTTGTGAGTTTTATGGGTCCGGATTGTGGTTTTGTGGTGTGGTTGTGTTGTTACAACCTGGAGGGAAGGCTTTTGCGTTGTGTTGCCAAGTTTCATATTTCTGGGGCGTTTAGTTGTGTTGTTATAGTCACGATGCGTTGTTGTGAGTTTTGTGGGCCCTGTGTGGTTTTGTGGTGTGGTTGTGTTGTTACAACTGGGAGGCAAGGCTTTTGCATTGTGTTGCCAAGTTTTGTATTTCTGGGGCGTTTAGTTATGTTGTTATCGCATGATGCGTTGTTGTGAGTTTTATGGGTCCGGATTGTGGTTTTGTGGTGTGGTTGTGTTGTTGTAACCTGGAGGCAAGCCTTTTGCATTGTGTTGCCAAATTTCGTATTTCTAGGATGTTTAGTTTTTTTGTTATAGTCACTGCGCAAACAACTTTATCATTTTATATATATAGACATATAAGCCCACCAGGTTTCTACATCCCATTTTGTCTCATCCCTCCATCCTCGGGCTATCGTGGCTTGTATTGCGGCTGTCATATATTTTAGAATCTCTGTCCAATTATTGTTATCTTCCCTTACCTTTACTGTGAGAGACATGTACCCTGTTTCCCCTAAAATAAGACATCCCCAAAAAATAAGACCTAGTAGAGGTTTTGCAGAATTGCTAAATATAAGACCTCCACTGAAAGTAAGACCTAGCAAAGTTTGTGTTTGGAAGCATGCCCGCCGAACAAAACATTACAGCTTGCAGGATTGGTAAACATACGTACCATAGATTGTTGTACATGGAAATAATGCTAGTAACAAGAAATTCTTGATAAGATTCAGTTTGTCTGGTTATGCTGGTTTGTGATGACAACTACTGTACAGTATATAAAAATGTTTATTTTTTTGTTCAACAATAAATGTGAATTCTTCTTCATGGAAAAATAAGACATCCCCTGAAAATAAGACCTAGCACATCCTTTGGAGCAAAAATTAATATAAGACACTGTCTTATTTTCGGGGAAACACGGTATCTAGCTTTGTCCCATATTAATTTTTCCCTATTATTTCTTCCATTAGTTTTCTTATTTTTCTATAGAAGTTCTGAATTTTTCTACAGTCCCACCACATGTGGGAAAATGTACCTATTTCCCCACAGTTATGCCAACACTTATTTGAAGTATTTCCCGTTATGTGTGCTACTTGGAGTGGGGTTCTATACCATTTAGATATTATTTTCCTTTGGGTTTCTTTAATCCTTATATGCTTAATTTTATGAATATTGTCAATCCAAGTCCCAATTAATTTCTCAGTGAAGTTTTTTTCCTGTTTCCAATTATCTATAATGGTTATTTTTGTACTGTAAGTTAATAATAATAATAATAATAATAATAATAATAATAATAATAATAATAATAATAATAACTTTATTTTTATACCCCGCCCCATCTCCCCGAAGGGATTCGGGTCGGCTTACATGGGGCCTAGCCCGATAAAACAAACAAATAACAATAACAAAGCAATAAAACAATTAACCCAGTAAAAAACATCAACATCAATAAAAACAATCATTAAAATCAACAAGCAGGATACAGTGTTAAAAACAGGAGACTAATTTGTAGATCCCAGGCGAGATGCAGAGTGATACGAAATGGGAAAAGGAAGTTTCATAGTTGGACAATAAAGTGCGGTATAAAATGGCAAGACAACAACAATGGGACTGTTATGGAATGGACAGATAGATCAATCCAGCAACAACTAAACATCGAAGGCCTTTTGAAACAGCCAGGTTAATGTGATTAGTACATCATACAATAGCCCAGTTATTCCTTTATCTATTTCTATTTTCCTTTTAATTATTCTATCCAGTGGGGTTTTCAACTACTTCTCTTCTTTTCATGGCCTGGGCTTTACTGGACAGGCCTAACCTGAATAATACGGTAATCGTAGCACTGAGCCAAAGCAATAGGGGAAGCTGCACCTGGAGCTCCTCTTTGAGGGATGCCATCTCTAATTTAATTGTCATATTATCAATATTATGTAATCCTGGGATTTGTAGTTTGCTGAGGCAGTGAAGACTCGAGGCCTTGTCAAACTACATCCCTCATGACTCCTTAATTACTTACTTACTTACTTACTTAGGCGATCCCTCGTCGTTCGAGGACGATAGTCTTCCAACCTTGGTATCTTGGGTGTGTGTTCTTAGGTGGCTGAAGAGACCGATTCTTGACCCGCATGTTCTCCCTTCTGCAGTGAGGACATCGGTTTCCAGACGGAAGGCGGTCCCGGTCGGGGTTAGCTTGACACTCCTTCCTCTTGGCACGTTTCTCCCTTAAGCCCTCCGTTCGTGCCTCTTCGAACTCCACAGCACTGCTGGTCACAGCTGACCTCCAATTGGAGCGCTCAAGGGCCAGGGCTTCCCAGTTCTCAGTGTCTATGCCACAGTTTTTAAGGTTGGCTTTGAGCCCATCTTTAAATCTCTTTTCCTGCCCACCAACATTCCATTTTCCGTTCTTGAGTTGGGAGTAGAGGAGTTGCTTTGGGAGACGGTGATCTTTGGGCATTCGGACAACGTGGCCAGTCCAGCAGAGTTGATGGCGTAGGAGCATCACTTCAATGCTGGTGGTCTTTGCTTCTTCCAGCATGCTGACATTTGTCCGCCTGTCTTCCCAAGAGATTGACAAGAATTTTCTTGAGGCAACGCTGATGGAAACGCTCCAGGAGTTTGGTGTGACGTCTGTACACAGTCCACGTTTTGCAGGCGTAGAGCAGGGTTGGGAGGGGAATGGCGTTGTAAACAAGCACCTTGGTCTCTCTACGGATGTCCTGGTCATCAAACACTCTCTGCTTCATTCTGAAAAATGCTGCACTCGCAGAGCTCAGGCGGTGTTGTATTTCAGTGTCATCTGTAGACCGTCCACGTTTTGCAGGCGTAGAGCAGGGTTGGGAGGGGAATGACTTTATAAACAAGCACCTTGGTCTCTCTACGGATGTCCCGGTCATCAAACACTCTCTGCTTCATTCTGAAAAATGCTGCACTCGCAGAGCTCAGGCGGTGTTGTATTTCAGTGTCATCTGTAGACCGTCCACGTTTTGCAGGCGTAGAGCAGGGTTGGGAGGGGAATGGCTTTGTAAACAAGCACCTTGGTCTCTCTACGGATGTCCCGGTCATCAAACACTCTCTGCTTCATTCTGAAAAATGCTGCACTCGCAGAGCTCAGGCGGTGTTGTATTTCAGTGTCATCTGTAGACCGTCCACGTTTCGCAGGCGTAGAGCAGGGTTGGGAGGGGAATGGCTTTGTAAACAAGCACCTTGGTCTCTCTACGGATGTCCCGGTCATCAAACACTCTCTGCTTCATACGGAAAAATGCTGCACTCGCAGAGCTCAGGTGGTGTTGTATTTCAGTGTCGATGTTGACTTTTGTGGAGAGGTGGCTGCCAAGGGAGCGGAAATGGTCAACGTTTTCTAATGTGACACCGTTAAGCTGTATTCCTGGCTTTGCAGAGGGATTCGCTGGTGCCTGTTGGAAGAGCACTTTGGTTTTCTCCATGTTCAGTGAGAGGCCGAGCTTCTCGTCTGCTTCTGCGAAGGTGTTGAGAGTGGCTTGTAGGTCTTCTTCTGAATGCGCACAGACTACGTTGTCATCGGCATATTGGAGTTCTATAACAGATGTTGTGGTGACCTTGGTTTTGGCTCTCAGTCTGCTGAGGTTAAATAGCTTGCCATCTGTCCGATAGATGATTTCCACTCCGGTGGGAAGCTTCCCATCAACAAGGTGAAGTATCATAGCGATGAAGATGGAAAATAAGGTGGGGGCAATAACACATCCCTGCTTGACACCTGATTCCACCTTAAATGGGTCACTTTGGGAGCCGTTGCTGTCCAAGACTGTTGCCATCATGTCATCATGGAGGAGCCGCAGGATGTTCACAAATTTGTCAGGGCACCCGATTTTTTTGGAGGATGGTCCAGAGCGCGCTGCGATTCACTGTGTCGAATGCCTTTGCAAGGTCCATGAATGCCATGTACAGAGGTTGGTTTTGTTCCCTGCATTTTTCTTGGAGCTGTCGAGCCGTGAAGATCATGTCCACTGTTCCTCTGGAGGGACGGAAGCCGTTCTGGGATTCTGGGAGGGTGTCTTCTGAGACAGGGAGGAGGCGGTTTGCAAGGATTCTTGCGAGGATTTTCCCGGCGGAGGTTAGAAGGGAGTTACCGCAATAGTTCCCGCAGTCTGTTCTGTCCCCTTTCTTGAAAAGGGTGATGATGGTGGCATCCTTGAAGTCTGCTGGGATTTTCTCGGTCATCCATAGCATTTTTTATTAGGTTCCTTTCACTGGGATATTTTAATCTAATGATTTTATCTTATACTAGCTGTGCCCAGCCACGCGTTGCTGTGGCGAAGTATGGTGGTATGGGAAATAAAGTATTGAGGAATTGGTGGTAGTTAAGGTAAAGGGTCCCCTGGGCTGAGTGGGTTGCTAGGAGACCAAGTGAGTGAAGCTTAGCCTTCTAACTGGCAGCAATTGGATAAAAACAATTATTCCTCTCCCTCTAATTAGGACTTTATTTTTCTTTACTTTTTGTTGTATCAACCTAGAGGCATGGATGAGGGGTTGTGCTGTCAATTTTTGAGGTTGTGGGGTGTTTACTTTTGTTGTTTTGTCCGCTGCCGTGATGCCATCACTCTTTTATATATATAGATTGCAGCTATAGTCCCCCCACCTTTGAAGTTGACTGAATCGCATTGGTGGTTGTTTGATATTATTACTATTGATATTATTATTGTTGTTTAAATCTCTGTTTTAACTTGTTTTATCATCTTCTTGTGTTTTAAACTGTGTGTATGGTTAATGTATTTGCGCTGCTACTTTTGTAACATTGTGAGCCGCCCCGAGTCCCCACGGGGAGATGGTCGCGGGGTATAAATAAAGTTTTATTATTATTATTATTATTATTATTATTATTGACACAACGACGTTGTATGACACAGCAAACAAGATAGATATGCTGGATTTCGTTTCACAAAACCACAAGTCGAACCCTTCCCAAGTATCTAGGACTGTGTGATGTATTATTATTATTATTATTACTATTATTATTATTATTATTATGACACAGCAAACAAGATAGATATGCTGGATTTCATTTCACAAAACCACAAGTCAAACCCTTCCCAAGTGTCTAGGACTGTGTGATGTATTATTATTATTATTATTATTATTATTATTATTATTATTATTATGACACAGCAAACAAGATAGACATGCTGGATTTCATTTCACAAAACCACAAGTCGAACCCTTCCCAAGTGTCTAGGACTGTGTGATGTATTATTATTATTATTATTATTATTATTATTATTATTATTATTATGACATAGCAAACAAGATAGATATGCTGGATTTCGTTTCACAAAACCACAAGTCGAACCCTTCCCAAGTGTCTAGGACTGTGTGAGGTTTTTTCGGATGATGCGTACAGATAATAATAATAATAAACTTTATTTTTATATCCCGCCCCATCTCCCCGAAGGGACTCGGGGCGGCTCACAACAGGGACAAGCCCGAAAACAACAACACAAGACATTTGACCAAAAACATTCCAACGATTCACAAAATAAATAATAAATACATTAAAATCTAAGCAATAAAATCAGAGAATTAAAAACAAACCAGCGGGGACAGCAGGGTGGCCTTTTGCAGTTATTATTATTATTATTATTATTATTATTATTATTATTATTATTATTATTATTATTATTATTATTTTCCGTGTCAGGAGCAACCGGAGTTGCTTCTGGAGTGAGAGAATTGGCCGTCTGCAAGGACGTTGCCCAGGGGACATTGCCAGGATGTTTTGATGTTTTTACCATCCTTGTGAATGTTTTTAGGTTGAATGTTTTTATGTTGAATGTTTTTTATATTGTGGAATGATATTTTAAATTGTAAGTCGCTCTGGTGGAGATCAACTAATCTAATCTAAATCTAATCTAAATCCATAATAAAAGCGAAAACCTATATGTGTGTATGTGGCACAGGTGTCCACTCACACAGACAACCTCCGGCCTCCACAAACAGGCTACAGTTCCCAGGGCTCAGAATCCAGCAAGTCACCCCTTTGCACTGACATTTTGGTTACAGTGAGCTCCATGAACATGTATCCCAACCCTTGCCAATGTCCTTCCCAAACACTATGACCCACTACCCAAGGAATGCTTTCATTTGGGGACCATTTCATCCTAGATTTTGCTTTTTCTTCCACCACAGGCAGGCATCCCAGGGTTCTCCATTGCTGTGGAATTTGCATGGCCCCGCCCACTGCCCTTCCCTTTCAAATCTGCACACCAGAACTGAACAGCAACTAAACTTACTGGAGGAGTTTGGGGATTGACTGCACATGGTGAAAGTTGTAGTTCACCCTGCATGAAGTCACACCACTGTGACTCTCCTACTGGGAAATTTAGAAGAGTTGTAGTTCACCTACACCCAGAACACTATGAACCCAAACAATGATGGGTCTGGGCCAAACTGGCCATGCAGACCCAATATGCCCAGATTTGAATACTGGTGGGCTTTGGAGGGGAATTGCCCTAAGGATTTGGGAGCAGTAGGTACTGGGATTTATAGTTCACCTGCAATGAATGAACGCTTCTAACCCTACCGATGATACACCAGGGCCACACTTGGCACACTGAGTCCTCATAATCAATACAACATATTGCAAAGTTTTGGGGAAAGGGAGTTATAGTTTACCTGCATCCATAGAAATAGAGCCCCCATGACTTACTTTACATCCGGGCAGTGTTGGGAGGGGGGATGGACTGTATGAAGGAACTTGCATATGGGAGTTGTAGTTCCCTGCACCAACTGAACCCAGCTGACACTGGATCTACACTAAACTTTGAACACAGGCAAACAATGCCTTTCTCAAACGACCCGGGCACCGCCAGGTCCCCAAGCTAGTTAAGAAATAAAGTGAAGTGAAGTGAAGATGTCCCAGCATGGAGCTGGAGCTGACAGAGGGAGCTCATCCTCACTCTCCCCGGGGTGGGATTCGAACCTGGCAGCCTTCAGGTCAGCAACCCAACCTTCAAGTCACGAGACTTTTATCCCCTAGGCCACCGGAGGCTCCTAACTCCATAGCATTGAAACAAGGCAGTCAAAGTGGATTCATTCTGCAGCATAGATGCACCCTAGGTTCCTTTTCCATTTTTGGGAGCTTTGGTGGTCCTAACGCTTTTGCTTTTGAAGAAGGAATTCTAAGCAAGCAGCAGCTATAATGTCCATATTACAAAGAGTGCCTTTTTTGTCACTGCGCATAACCTTAGTCAGCAAATACTTTTTTTGGTTTCAAGATTTTGAAAACTGAGGGGTGCATTGGTTTCTGTGGCGCATTAGACTCGAGTAAATATGGGTATTTGGTCTCCATCAGGACCTGCTTCTTGGCTTGTTCTTTCACCTGAGAGTTCCACGGAGGCACCACATCCAGGGGATGATGATAATAATAATAATAATAATAATAATAATAATAATAATAATAATAATAATAATAATAATAAGGCCAAGATCGAAAAATCAGCTGATGACCCAAAATGCAGACTGTGCAAGGAAACCAACGAAACCATGGATCATATCCTCAGCTGCTGTAAGAAAATCGCACAGACAGACTACAAACAGAGGCACAACTATGTGGCCCAAATGATCCATTGGAACTTATGCCTCAAGTCCCACCTCCCAGCAGTAAAGAACTGGTCGGATCACAAACCTGCAAAGGTCGTGGAAAATGAACACGCAAAGATACTGTGGGACTTCCGAATCTAGACTGACAAAGTTCTGGAACACAACACACCAGACATCACAGTTGTGGAGAAGAAAAAGGTTTGGATCATTGATGTCGCCATCCCAGGTGACAGTCGCATTGACGAAAAACAACAGGAAAAATTCAGCTGCTGTCAGGACCTCAAGATTGAACTTCAAAGACTCTGGCAGAAACCAGTGCAGGTGGTCCTGGTGGTGATGGGCACACTGGGTGCCATGCCAAAAGATCTCAGCCGGCATTTGGAAACAATAGACATTGACAAAATCACGATCTGTCAACTGCAAAAGGCCACCCGACTGGGATCTGCAGCATCATCCGAAAATACATCACACAGTCCTAGACACTTGGGAAGTGTTCGACTTGTGATTTTGTGAAACGAAATCCAGCATGTCTGTCTTGTTTGCTGTGTCATAAAATAATAATAATAATAATAATAATAATAATAATAATAATAATAATAATAATAATTTTATTCTTATACCCCGCCCCATCTCCCCGGAGGGACTCGGGGCAGCTTACATGCGGCCAAGCCTGGTCATAACAATATAAAACAAGCAGTAAAACAAATCAAACAACAATAAAACAAGTCATAAAAACACATACAATACATCATGATAAAATCATGGATAAAATCTGTAGGAAACTGGGCTAAAGTGCTAGTTAAGTCGAAATCATCATCAGGGGGGAGTGGTTATCCAAAGGGTCATAGCCATCAAAAGTGCTAGGAGAGGCGTATAAACGGGACTATTAGTTTATTATTATTAGTTCATTAGATAAACTGCCTTGTCAGCAACTGGCTGTGGCTGCTCTCACTTCTGTTAGGAGGAGAAATGGGTCACGTCTACACAATCTGATTTCTCTTGCAGGATTTGGTGCTGCATTCTGTTCTATAAATTTCAGAGTGTTGGTTTCTGGATTTTACAGGCCTTTGCTGCCCATTGGAGCTGGGGAACCCCTCCCTCCCAGTTGGGGGGACCCATTATACACTTGTGTTTGGGTTCTGGAAGCGTCTGGGGAGAGTGTTTTTGGCTTGGGCCCCAAATTCTGCCATTTGCAGAAGGAGATGCTGCAACCCGTTGCCTGAAGGGCTGGGACGTGTTCCTCCATTGCAAGTCTCAATTTTCCACCCATAAAGCTGATCCTACCATGAAGACATGTCAGTCCTTGGCTTCAAAGTTTTTGGCAACTCAGGGCCCTCCTACCCTGTTTCCCTGAAAATAAGACATCCCCAGAAAATAAGACCTAGTAGTGGTTTTGCTGAATTACTAAATATAACGCCTCCCCCAAAAGTAAGACCTAGAAAAGTTTTCGTTTGGAAGCATGCCCGCTGAACAGAAAACAGAGCATGCAGGATCGGTAAATGTATATACCATAAAGTGTTGTACATGGGCTGGGCTGTGGCAGAGCTGGCTAGTAACCAGCTGCTATAAATCACTACTGACCGAGAGGTCATGAGTTCGAAGCCCGGGTCGGGTTAAGCCTCCGACCATTAATAGCCCCGGCTTGCTGTTGACCTAGGCAGCCCCGAAAGACAGTTGCACCTGTCAATTAGGGAAATTTAGGGACGCTTTATGCGGGAGGCTAATTTACAACACCATAAAACTGCCAGCAAAACACGAGGAAAGGAATGAGGAAGTACAGCCACTACTGGACGGGGAAGCAACAGCTCCCCCTGTGGCCGGAATCGTGAAGCTGGAAAAATGTTAAAAATGCCTCTGAGTTTGTCTAATGTATGTTGTTTGTCTGTTGGCATTGAATGTTTGCCATATATGTGTTCATTGTAATCCGCCCTGAGTCCCCTTCGGGGTGAGAAAGAAGGGCGGAATATAAATACTGTAAATAAATAAATAAATATTGGTAGTAACAAGAAATTCTTGATAGGATTCACAGTTTGTCTGGTTATGCTGGTTTATGATGACAACTACTGTACAGTATATAATAAATGTTCATTTTTTTGTTCAACCATAAATGTGAATTATTCTTTATGGAAAAATAAGACATCCCCTGAAAATAAGACCTAGCGCATCTTTGGGAGCAAAAATTAATATAAAACACTGTCTTATTTTCGGGGAAACACGGTACATTGGTGTATAAAATCCAGATTATCTGCTTTGGATTGGATTATATGGCAGTGTAGACTCAGATAATCCAGTTCAAAGCAGATGATGTGGATTATATGACTTGATTATCTGGATTATACATCAGTGTCGAAGGGGTCTCAGGATACCCAGTGTCTTGAATTTTGGGGAGGACTGTAGGACTTTTCTGCTGCTTCTTAAACCTTTCCATTTGGGACCCCTTTCGGCCTGAAAAATGTGTATTTGACCCCAGGTATATAGGTATTTAATATCTGAAAAATATGCACCTCAGTAAAGGTTCAAAACATAGAACACAATATGTATATTAGAGCATCATATACATAATAATGTTAACAATAATACAAATAATAATACAACTGATGATCCAATTCTGTCAGCTGTAGTGGCACACAGTCAACAAGACTCCAACTAAAGTTTGTTAGTGGCACAGTATGTGTACATTCAGCCTCTTCAAAATGGCATATAATATGCTGTAAAATTAAATTTATCAGTGTACAATTCAATTGGCTCAAACCTGGCTTGGAGTCAAAACAAATCAAAGACTCTGTAGTCTTGGAACTATAGAACTACTCCAAGACTAAAGAGACTTTGATTTGTTTTGACTCCAAGCCAGGTTTGAGCCAATTGAATTGTACACTGATAAATTTAATTTTACAGCATATTATATGCCATTTTGAAGAGGCTGAATGTACACATACTGTGCCGCTAACAAACTTTAGTTGGAGTCTTGTTGACTGTGTGCCACTACAGCTGACAGAATTGGATCATCAGTTGTATTATTGTTAACATTATTATGTATATGATGCTCTAATATACATATAGTGTTCTATGTTTTGAACCTTTACTGTGGTGCATATTTTTCAGATATTATTTAGAATAGACAGCTGTGTTTAGTTGTTATTATATAGGTATTTAAAACAGGTATAAAAACTGAATGTTTACTAATAAACAAGCTGGTTTTCTTTTTGATGAAGTACAGCTGAAGCCTCTTCTGCAGAGTCCACTCTCAAGGCTGCACAGCAGATTTGTGCCAATACCTAAAACAGTCACTAGGTGGCATTCAGGACATTTTTACTATTGCAAGATGCTCATGTATTGCTTTTTGTTGAAGTGGGAATGATTGTACATAGGTTTGTTTCAATGTAATTGAGTCATGTATGCAATGTGTGCTGGGGGTTGCATCATATACTGTGATTGCATCATGCACTGTCTGCTGTCCACTATGCAGGTATGTAAAGAGTTAACTGTCTGTTGCATTAGACAGCAGGGGTGATTATAAATAGCTTCCTGTTATCTCTCTCTGTGGTTATCTGCTCTCTGCACTCTGTCTGTATGTGTATCGTCTTGTGAGAGTTTTCCGTTCGCAAGTAAACCTGTTTATAGATAGCTGAAGTCTCCAGCCTCGTTACTGGTACCAGTGCTTCTACGTGAGTCTTCTGCTGCGTGTGTGCTTATCCAAACCGCGCTCTGACAGTGGTTAAGGGCCCAGCACGCTTCCGCTGCACAGGCCTTACGTCATTGGCTGCACAGGCCTTATGTCACCAGCCTTATGCCCACCATCCCATCCTATCCCATCATAAACCAGTCCAGGAAGTCACAAACGGGGAGGGCAGTAGCTCCGGTTTCTGACGGTCTCCTTCGCTTCCTTCTTGACGCAGGACATCATCTTTGAGTGGCAGCAGGCGGCCAGCAACGTCCTGGTGGCGGTGGGCCGGCGCTTCATCAACAAGGTCATGGAGGAGGTGCTGACCAAGTTCCAGCCGGGCGTCCTGCCCCACTACTTCATCGTCCAGACCTTCGCCAACCTCTCCATGGCAAACGGTGTGCGGATTCTCCCCCTTTCCCTGCATTCCCTTCCAAAAATTAGAGGGTCCCATGGGTTGGGGCTGCAAAGACTGTGTTTCCATGCTGTTCTCAACCACTGGGCTACACTGGTGGGTTTTGATACACCTGAATCTTTGCAGTATCAATTTGGGTGGATTTGGGGCCGTTTTCCTTTCTTTTCCTGTGTTTGTATGTCTCTTTCTTACTTACCGTACTTAGGCGATCCCTTGTAGTTCGAGGATGATGGTCCTCCAGTTGTGGGGTCTTGGGGTGTGTCCGTAGGGTTCTGGAGTTGAACAACTATTTTCCAAATCAGGACTGCACACTTAAACAGGAAATAACACTTTCAAACTAGGAACAGGACATTTTTCAAATTTTGTTACATAGTGTTATCAGGCATCTATGAAACATAACTTTATGTTAAGATCTGGTCTCATCTCTAGGGTGTCTCATTAATGATGATTGTGATGATGATAACAACAACAACTACTACTACTACTACTACTTCCTTATTTTTGTATCCCTCCTCCATCTCCCCAAGGGGACCTGGAGCGGCTTACATGGGGACAAGCCCAATCAACATCATAAAATATATGCAAAAATAGATGTTCAGAAATCCATAAATTCCCAAGCACCTCTGGTGCCAAGGGTTGCCCCACCTTCATGCCCTTGTGCTTGGAAAGTAGCTGTTCTCTGAGCATAACGTGCTGTTGGCCTTTCCAGTGTTTTTCCCGGAAGGACTTGGGCCTCCTTCTCCCTATTGACCTCTACTCTCCCCATTTCCCATTCTTTTTCTCCCGTCCCTCTCCGCAGTGTTTGGGATGGTGCCTTTCCTGAACTCCATCCTGGGGACGATGCTGCCCATGCTGGGGATGGCCAGGCAGGACAACATGAAGTCCGTCTTCTGCTACGGTAAGGGACCGGCCTCTTCTCTTGGGGATGGGGTTGCAATTTACCCATTCCTGGTTTATTGGGATCCGAACCCTGTTCTCAGTTGAGCACATAGGCAGAGCCTGAGGGCAGGTGCTGAGTCTGGGTAGAGCCCTGCAGAAGTTCTTCTGCGATCTCCTCCAAATTGCTGTCCTAGCAAAAAGGAGATTGGGGAAAGAGAGGGCATGCATGTTTTAGGGATTCTCCTCTCCTTCAGAAGAGTAAGGGGAACAGGAAAGTGTTCATGAATCAGAGGAGCAGCTGGAATGGGAGGAGGAGATTTTGCATGTACCCACATTTCAGGAGAGGTGAAAGAAAACAGAGCAGAGATGTTCAGCTAGAATAGCAGCCAGAAAATGCAGCTGAGTAATTGGGAACTGCCCTGGCAGCTGTGAGGGGACTCAGGGCTATAAAGCAGAAGCAGGTGCAGCCAGCTCTTGCTGGTAACAAACTGACTCTTAATGCCTAAGCCTTCGCTCCCCTTGTGCCTGCTTTGAGTCTGCATCTGGATTTATTGCTGTTTCTTTGAAGTAAGATTGCTATTTTGTTTGGAATTGATGAGCCGCTAAGCTCTAATCACCCCCTTTATGAGGTAAATTCCCATTAAAATAGCAGAGTAAAATGCAGCAGTGAGACTTACGCAGTGTGAGTTTAGGAAAGCCTCTGTGTATTCAGGAAGGCCAAGGGGTGCAAAGTTAGCTTTAACGTTTAAAAGCATTTATTGAGTTAAAAAGAAGTCAATTGATGGATAGAAAAGGTTTGGAGCTAACTATCTAATCTATCCTGTTCTAATACACATAGACGGATCAAAATAACAAAGGTATAAATAGCTACATTTTGACTAGTAGAGCGAACAAAGTGAGTCCTCTCTCTGGAACAAAGCAGGAATGGCGACCAAGCCTCGTGGGTCGCTTCTTCTCTAGGGCCATAAACATTCCAAAAGCCCAATTGGGGAAGTTACGTCAAAGCCCTAGAAGAGGTTGATTTCTTGATGTAATGTATATTATTATTTATTGCATTGTTTTAATTGTGTTATGATATGTTGTTTTTATATTTTATTATATTGTACTGTTCTGGGCTTGGCCCCATGTTAGCCACCCCGAGTCCCCGTTGGGGAGATGGTGGTGAGATATAAATAAAGTTTTTTTATTATTATTATTATTATTATTATTATTATTATTATTATATTATAGAGATCACATTTCTAAAGCATCAAAGAGGTGGGTTGACCTAAACAGGACAGGAAAGGGGAAACAATAGTGAAGCTTAATCAAAGCATGCATGGAACTGGGTAAGGTGTCCCTAACTCTTTTTCTAGGCTTCCTATCTAACCATGGAGACTTAAGCAGTGCAGGATGACATTTTTCCAACATATTTGATTTGGGAATTTATCAGAGATTAAGAACTGTCCTTGCCCTAAGACTTCCTTGCTTCCTTTTGCATTATTCCACTGAGTGTGCTGTTCTTTATGTTTTCCTGAAGTAAAGCAGTTTTCATTTACTTAACACAGTGTTTTAAGGCTGTTCTTGAAAGACAAAACAGGACAGCTTGCAGTGTTGCTAACGCTCATGCCGTGTGTCCCG
Source organism: Anolis carolinensis (assembly GCF_035594765.1). Lineage (NCBI taxonomy): Eukaryota > Metazoa > Chordata > Lepidosauria > Squamata > Anolidae > Anolis > Anolis carolinensis. The sequence goes on along the minus strand of NW_026943849.1, from coordinate 173,973 downwards.
CAGCGCTGCAGTCCTTCAGCGAGAGCATCCAGGAGTACCTGGCCAACCTGGACAAGGCCCCGGACCCCACCGTCCGCCGCGACACCTTCTCCAACGAGATCTTCAGCGCCTACGAAGTGCTCTTCTACGGGTGGCTCCAGAGCCGGGAGGCCAAGGTGAGGCCAGTGTCTTGAATGATTTTTGAACCTTAAAAATGTTCTTTTATTCCGTTTCCAGTGAGATGGAGTATAGCTGACGCTTTACAGAGAAAGAAGGTAGACCCACAGACTATATAACTACATTAGTTTTTCTCCCAAAGGGCAGAATATAAATACTGTAAAATAAATAAGAGTTGTGTGTCCCCCAACAGCCAAGAAACACTGCAGTCAGAAAACAGCAGCACCGAAGATTTCTGTGGTTTGCAAAGCCTTTTGGAGAATTATTTCCTCCAAGTCATACAGAATGTTTTCCTGCAAAGAAAATGTGTTTCTAGCTCCAGAGTACCGTATATACTCGAGTATAAGCCGACCCGAATATAAGCTGAGGCACCTAATTTTACCACAAAAACTGGGAAAACTTTGACTCCAGTATAAGCCGAGAGCGGTACATTTCAGAAATAAAAATAGAAACCAATAAAATTACATTAATTGAAGCATCAGTAGGTTAAATGTTTTTGAATATTTACATCAAGCTCAAATTTAAGATAAGAGTGTCCAACTCTGATCCAATCATTATTCTCATCTTCTTCAATGTAAATGTGCTTATGCATCCTTTTAATAATAATATAGTAAAATAATACATGTAATAATAATAATAATAATAATAAATATGAAATCCAGCATGTCTATCTTGTTTGCTGTGTCATAATAAAATAATAAATACAGGAAAATAATACAGTAGAGTATCACTTATCCAAGCTAAACGGGCCGGCAGAACCTCGGATAAGCAAATATCTTGGATAATAAGTAGGGATTAAGAAAAAGCCTATTAAACATCAAATTAGGTTATGATTTTACAAATGAAGCACCAAAACATCATGTTATACAACAAATTTGACAGAAAAAGTAGTTCAATACACAGTAATGTTATGTTGTAATTACTGTATTTACGAATTTAGCACCAAAATATTATGATATACTGAAAACATTGACTACAAAAATGGCTTGGATAATCCAGAGGCTTGGATAAGCAAGACTTGGATAAGTGAGACTCTACTGTATTGCAATGTTTTGATGCTAAATTCATAAATACTGAAATTACTACATAACATTACTATCTTTTGGGCTGCTTTTTTGTCAATTTGTTGTAAAACATGATGTTTTTTTGGTGCTTAATTTGTAAAACCATAACGTAATTTGACGTTTAATAGGTTTTTCCTTAATCCCTCCTTATTATCTAACATTTTCACTTATCCAACGATCTGCCGGCCTGTTTATGTCGGATAGGTGAGACTCTACTGTATGTTGTGCCAAAACAAACCCTTGCTATTTCTGTGCATGTACAAAAATTATATTTGTATGTGTATATATCCCCATGAAGAAAAATCCCCCAAAAGATTTTGGTTCCTGTGGTTCTTGATGGCGTGGAGGTCAGGGTGTGTGCTGGGTGGGTTTCTTCAGACTCCATCAATCATCTTCTCCAGCACCCTGATGAATTTGTTGCAATCATCTGCCACACCAATTCCTCTGTTCAAATGTCAGACTCCAACACATCTGTAGTCTGAAGTCCAAACATTTATTCAATATCTATAATACATCTTTACAAAGCATAGCAAAAGCCATAGCTCTGAGCTGGCATTCTCTTTAGCCTCTTCGCTCAGCAAGCACCAGCTCAATACAGACAGAGAGATAAGAAAGCACATTCCTCAGTTCGAAGGAAGTTGCCGACCTCCAAGGCCGGAAATCATGCCTGATAGGTCATAGCAGGTTGTCAGTCAAAACTAGCCTGCTGTTAACTGTTTCATTGCTGAAACACACATTCTTTACATTTACATTTACATTTCATACACATACAACCATAATCCAAGAGTTCTTTGGGGGTGCATGGTGTTCATATCCTCCTGGACGGAGGAGGAGGTTGTGGGACGAATTCCTCACTGCAGAGCATAGCAAACAGTGCAGAGCTTCATGTCCTGGGATGAGGAGGCTTTGCCATAACCGGTGCTGCGTGATGACCCTTCTGTCCTGTTGTCCCGCAGCTGCGCTTGGCCGTGGTGGAGGCCTTGGGGCCCATGACGCACCTCCTGCCCAGTGAGAAGCTGGAGGAGCAGCTCCCACGCCTCATCCCGGGGATCCTGGTGCTCTACAGGAAGCCGGCCGAGGCCTACTACATCTCCAAGGTAGGCATGGAGTGTTTTGTAGCAGAGGCATGGTCCAACTTGGGCCCTCCAGGTGTTTTGGACTTCAACTCCCACCATTCCTAACAGCCTACTGGCTGTTAGGAATGGTGGGAGTTGAAGTCCAAAACACCTGGAGGGAAGGTTGAACTTTGCATGTGCCTGTGCTAACCTCACATTGTCACTTTGTGCCCCAAACAGAGCCTGTGCCAGATCCTCGAAGCCTCGGTCAACATTGGGAGCCGGACTTTGGACACGCAGCTGGACACTCTCCTCAACGCCCTCCAGCTCCAGGTTGCTATGCAGAATGGGAAATTCTGGGGATGCACTTGAAAACATTCTCACCTGCTGCACTGAGGGAAGAGAGACCAAGGCAACATCAACATATACAGTACAGTAGAGTTCCGGTTATCCGACTCCCGCTTATCCAACACACCGTATTATCCGACGCGCCAATGTCTTGCCCCTCCCGGTGGGTGCCTGGTGCTTGGAGAGACCTCCTCCGCGTTGCTGCCTAGAAAAACAGCTATTTTTCTAGGCAGCAGTGGGCCTTTTCAAGCTGAGTGCTTGTCCGTAGGGAAAAGTCTCCTCCCTCCCGGCCAAGCACCCGGCTTGGGGAGATTCCTGATCGTTGCTGCCTAGAAAAACACTTGTGGGCCTTTTCAAGCTGAGTGCTTGTCCATAGGGAAAAGTCTCCTCCCTCCCGGCCAAGCACCCGGCTTGGAGAGATTCCGGAGCGTTGCTGCCTAGAAAAACAAGTGTTTTTCTAGGCAGCAGTGGGCCTTTTCAAGCTGAGTGCTTGTCCATAGGGAAAAGTCTCCTCCCTCCCGGCCAAGCACCCGGCTTGGAGAGATTCCGGATCGTTGCTGCCTAGAAAAACAAGTGTTTTTCTAGGCAGCAGTGGGCCTTTTCAAGCTGAGTGCTTGTCCGTAGGGAAAAGTCTCCTCCCTCCCGGCCAAGCACCCGGCTTGGAGAGATTCCTGATCGTTGCTGCCTAGAAAAACAAGTGTTTTTCTAGGCAGCAGTGGGCCTTTTCAAGCTGAGTGCTTGTCCGTAGGGAAAAGTCTCCTCCCTCCCGGCCAAGCACCCGGCTTGGAGAGATTCCTGATCGTTGCTGCCTAGAAAAACAAGTGTTTTTCTAGGCAGCAGTGGGCCTTTTCAAGCTGAGTGCTTGTCCATAGGGAAAAGTCTCCTCCCTCCCGGCCAAGCACCCGGCTTGGGGAGATTCCTGAGCGTTGCTGCCTAGAAAAACAAGTGTTTTTCTAGGCAGCAATGCTCAGGGTGCCTCTCCAAGCCGGGTGCTTGTTCAGGAGGGAGGAGACCTTTTCTGGCTAGCTGGGAAGGATAATAGGGCCTCCCTATTATCCAACAGTTTTGGTTATCCGACATTCGGCCTATGTGTTTATGTCGGATAACTGGAACTCTACTGTATTAGCATTTTGAAGAAGAGGTCCATATAAGAACCATTAATATTAAGGATGAATATATGTGTGTGGTGGGTGCACGTAGAGATTAAATGCATAACATATACGAGGGTTGAATGAAAAGTAATGCCTCCACCTTCGTAACTCCTCCGCAGATGGTAGTCCTGGTCTGCAGCAGGTCCTGGCTTGGTTATTGTATGTTTTCCGGGCTGTATGGTCATGTTCTAGACGTACTCTCTCCTGACGTTTCACCCACATCTATGGCAGGCATCCTCAGAGGTTGTGAGGATACCTGCCATAGATGTGGGCAAAACGTCAGGAGAGAATATGTCTAGAACATGGCCATACAGCCCGGAAAACATACAACAACCCTGTGATCCCGGCCATGAAAGCCTTCGACAACACATATGTCCTGGCTTGTTCAGTAGACTCTTCTCTACAGTTCCATTTGGTGGGGCGCCTTCGCATTGAACGGTTGTGTTGTTAAAGTGCGAAGTATGGAACCCTGCGCAGACGGTCGGTCAATGCGACTTAAGCAATGTGCAGTCACTGAATTCTTGACAGTAGAAGGTGTCACCCCAAAGGAGATTCCTCAGAGAATGCAAGCTGTTTATGGGGATTGTGTTGATGTGGGTCCTGTGTGTCATTGGGCGAGTAAGTTTAAAGATGTTGAGGTGGGAACATCTGACTTGCATGACAAAGAGTTGGATGTCCTGTGACAGCAACCACCGAGTTTCACAAGCAAAAGGTTGACAGATTGATTCAGGACGATCATCGTATCACTCAGAGAGAAATTTCAAGCATCATCGGCATTTCAAAGAACGTGTGGGTCACATTATTGCTTTGCTTGGCTGTTGGAATATCTGTGCACGATGGGTACCCAGAATGCTGATGCCTGAAATGAAAGTGCACAAACTTGAAATTTGCCAGGAACTCCTCTCGTTATGAGAATGAAGGTGACGCCTTTGTCCTTCGGGGTGACACCTTCTGCGGTCAAGAATTCAATTACTGCACGTCATATTTGTTAAAGTGGGAATGATTGTATATAGAGTTGTTTAAATGTAATTGAGTCATGGTTGTGCAATGTGTGCTGGAGATTGCATCATACACTGTGTGCTGCTTACTATGCCAGTGTGTAAAGGGTTAAACTTGGATTGCATCAGACAGCAGAGACTGAGATAAATAGCCCTCTACTTCCTATCTTTTTCTCTCTGTCCCTTCCCGTGTGTGTCTGCGTGAGAGCTGTGTATCGTCTTGTGAGATTTCCGTTCGTAAGTAAACTTTTGATAGACCACTGAAGACTGCAGCGTCGTTATTTATGCAGAGCTTCCTCGTCAGCGACTTCTGCTGCGTGTGCATCTAGGAAACCGCTCTGACAATATTGACCGATCATCTGCGCAGGGTTCCATACTTTGCACTTTAACAACACAACCGTCAGGAGTCCCCAAAAAGGCACATGGGGTTCAGGCCGACCCCTGGATTTGCAGCCTCCAGAAACAAATGTTTTCTGTGGCACCCATGCTGCGCCTTGTCTGCTCTAAGCTGCCTCTGTGCTTAAATCAAACACACTGGGACTGTTTCCCATCTGCCAAGCGTCCTTGACGGCAGTGCTTTATTTATTGTTACAGTTCTTAAACTATATACAAGTACCCACAAGTGTCCAGCACAGAGAGGCGATTATGATCAAAGCAAAAGATGGAGCACATGGTTTCTGCTCATACAGTTACGTTGCTCCTCCTCTGCTAACCAGACCTGTCGTTCATGGTCCGGTCATTCCTTGCTCTGAGTAATTTAACCCCTCAGTAACCAATTCTACCTGGCACACCTCTTTGGGGTGATTTTCCCGGCCCATGGCTCCACCGTCACTTAATACAAGACCCTATTTTCTCCCTCGAATATGCAACCAAACAGCTCTTGGGGGAGGGAGACCATCCATGTGGGGGTCGTAGCCCCAAATCCCACTCCACATTCTCCCAGATTGGTTGAAGGATCTTCTCTAGCTCCCAATGCCTGACCTTCTGCTCTCTCCTCCCCTCCGCCAGATCTGTGCCCCTCTGGACTCCTCCATGCCGGTCCCTTTGAAGAACCACAACGAGGTCCTCCGTTGCTTCACGGTGCTTGGTAAGGACCCCAGGTGTTTAATTGTGTGTTTTAAAAGGGTAAGTATTAGAGTTACCAGTGCGTGGGGGATGGTAGCCAGCTCAGCATTCTGAGGCAGGTTTATTTACAGTATTTATATTCCGCCCTTCTTTCTCACCCCAAAGGGGACTCAGGGCGGATTACAATGAACACATATATGGCAAACATTCAATGCCAACAGACAAACAACATTCAGTTTTAGACAGACACAGAGGCATTTTTAACATCTTTCCAGCTTCACGATTCCGGCCACAGGGGGAGCTGTTGCTTCACCGTCCATTGGTGGCTGTTCTTCCTCTTCTTTTCCTCGTGAGCAGTTTTATGGTGTTGTAGATTAGTTAAATTAGCCTCCCACATTAAGCGTACCTAAATTTTCCCTACTTGACAGATGCAACTGTCGGCATAGAAAAGTAGCTGCTTCTGTAGAAATGTAACTAGCAAGAAAGGGGCAGAGCTGGCTGGATGAAAAAGGAGGGAATGTTTTAAAAAGAGTTCAGTCTGTAATCGGAGGAATTACAGTAAAGACTGATTCTCAGTTGGAGGATCAGGGAGACTCAAGTGCTTATTTCAGTCAGTTTAAAATAAGTTTGGTGACTTATTTTAAGGTAGTCTGTTTCCAGATAAGGAACAGATAGTCTGTGATTGAAATTCACAGGGTGACTGCAGTTTAAAGCAGTAGAGAAAGAAGTTTGAAACACCTCAGTATAGCTTTGCAACAGTTCATCTAAGTGCCTCTAAAAAGAAGTTACTGTAACCGTTAAGCTTGTGCCTGAATAAACGTGTTATTGTTCTTTTTAACATCTCAGTCTCTGACATATATATTACCATCAAAAGGCAAAGAAGAAAAAGGAAGAAAAACAAAATTAAAAAAAAAGTCTCCTCTCTTAAGTAGCCAGTGGCTACATCTTCTATAGTGGTGGCAAGAGTTGATAATCCCCTTAACATCTGGTGGCCGCATTATAAACATCCTTACATCTGGTGGCAGCTTTTAAATAAAACATCTTTAATAACTGGTGGCAGTGGATATAAAATATATAACAATCATATAAATATAATTAATTAATAGAAACTCCTCCACATTTCCACAATTGGTGTCAGAGGTGGGATTTTAAAAAGATTCCCCCCTGTCTGACATCTTTGCACACATCAACATAGTAAAATTAAAATGGTGAACATGGTAAAACATAATTTAGGCACCAGAATAGAAGTCATAAAGAAATGCTGAGCCGTTTGCACCCTCTGTCGCCTCTTGCACAGCCTCTTCGTTCCCTGACCACCTGCTGGGCTTTCTGCTCCCGAAACTGGAGTCGGGCAACGAGAGGATCCGGGTGGGGACCCTCACCATCCTGCGGCAGATCATCAACAGCACCCGTGAGTCTGCCAATGGGGCCGGGAGGGTCTCACACCCTCCGAGACAAACCCCGACATTTCTGGGGTCCTGGTGGGAGTGGGGCTCATTGTAACTCCTTGGTTGCTCTCTTCCCGCCTCCAACATGGGCTTGTATTATCCTACCTTTTAGCTCAAGCCCTCGTTGGGGTTGGGGATGTTTTGAGGATGGGGCAGGGGTGGGTCCCCACTTGGAATGGGGCTCCGTGGGGGGCTTTTAGCCGGGTGGACAAAACTGTCATGTCTGTTTCCGTCCCTCTCCCACTCAGCCTCTCAGATGGAGTTCAAGAAGCCCTTCATCCTGTCCTCCATGAAGCTGCCTCTGCAGGACAACAGCAACAGGGTGAGGGCAGCGTCCAGTGCTTTTTGACTGGTCTGTTCTGTCTGTTGTAAATTTATTTATTTATTTATTATGTATTTACAGTATTTATATTCCGCCCTTCTTTCTCACCCCGAAGGGGACTCAGGGCGGATTACAATGAACACATATATGGCAAACATTCAATGCCAACAGACAAACAACATACATTAGACAGACTCAGAGGCATTTTAAACATTTTTCCAGCTTCACGATTCCGGCCACAGGGGGAGCTGTTGCTTCACCGTCCAGTACTGGCTGTACTTCCTCATTCCTTTCCTCATGTTTTGCTGGCAGTTTTATGTTGTTGTAAATTAGCCTCCCGTATAAAGCGTCCCTAAATTTCCCTAATTGACAGGTGCAACTGTCTTTCGGGGCTGCATTGGTCAACAGCAAGAAAGGGGCTATTAATGGTCGGAGGCTTAACCCGACCCGGGCTTTGAACTCATGACCTCTCGGTCAGTAGTGATTAATAGCAGCTGGTTACTAGCCAGCTGCGCCACAGCCCAGCCCCAAATTGAGACAAATCTCCTTTCCTGTTTCAATTTCCTCCCTCCGACAATTTTGACTGTCTGCCAGGAAGGCACAAGAAAACTTCACTCCAGACTCCTTCAGTTCAGGGTTGTTGTATGTTTTCCGGGCTGTGTGGCCATGTTCCAGAAGTATTCTCTCCTGACGTTTCGCCCACATCTATGGCAGGCATCCTCAGAGGTTCTTCTCTCACCCTGGACTTTCCACAGATATATATACAGTAGAGCAGGGGTCCCCAAACTAAGGCCCGGGGGCCGGATGCGGCCCATCGAAGCCATTAATCCGGCCCCCACGGCACAAGGGCAGAAGGGGGTTGGGCTAAATGACCCAAGGGGTCTCTTCTTCTCTTACAACCCTTATTATTATTATTATTATTATTATTATTATTATTATTATTATTATTATTATTAACATTGAGGCTGGGAGGCCATCTGTCAGGGGTGCTTTGCTTGTGCTTTTGGTGCACAGAGGCAGAAGGGGGTTGGACTCAATGGCCCAAGGGTTTTGTTGTTGTTGTTGTTGTTGTTGTTGTTATTATTACTGACATTGAGGCTGGGAGGCCATCTGTCAGGGGTGCTTTGCTTGTTCTTTCAGTGCACAAAGGCAGAAGGGGGTTGGACTCAATGGCCCAAGGGTATTATTATTATTATTATTATTATTATTATTATTATTATTATTATTATTAACATTGAGGCTGGGAGTCCATCTGTCAGGGGTGCTTTGCTTGTTCTTTCAGTGCACAAAGGCAGAAGGGGGTTGGACTCAATGGCCCAAGGGTATTATTATTATTATTATTATTATTATTATTATTATTATTAACATGAAGCTGGGAGGCCATCTGTCAGGGGTGCTTTGCTTGTGCTTTTGGTGAACAGAGGCAGAAGGGGATTGGACTCAATGGCCCAAGGGGTCTCTTCCCATCCTCTTTATTATTATTTTTATTATTATTATTATTATTATTTATTATTGCTCGGTGGCCAACTATAGTACAGCCCTCCAACAGTCCAAAGGATCGTGAACTGGCCCCCTGTTTAAAAAGTTTGGGGACCCCTGCAGTAGAGTCTCGCCTATCCAACGTAAACGGGCCGGCAGAACGTCGGATAAGCGAATATGTTGGATAATGAGAGATTAAGGAAAAGCCTATTAAACATCAAATTAGGTTATGATTTGGCAAATTATTTATTTATTTATTTATTTACAGCATTTATATCCCGCCCTTCTTTCTCACCCCGAAGGGGACTCAGGGCGGATCACATTACACATATTAAGCAAACATTCAATGCCTTTTAACATAGAACAAAGACAAACAAACATAGGCTCCGAGCGGGGCTCGAACTCATGACCTCCTGGTCAGAGTGATTCATTGCAGCTGGTTGCAGCTGGCTTGCTCTCCCACCTGCGCCACAGCCCAAATCATCATGTTATACAACAAATTTGACAGAAAAAGTAGTTCAATACACAGTAATGCTATGTAGCAATTACTGTATTTATGAATTTAGCACCAAGATATTATTATTATTATTATTATTATTATTATTATTATTATTAAACTTTATTTGTACCCCGCTAGCATCTCCCTAAGGACTCGATGCGGCTTACAAAGGCCAAGGCCTCAACACACAATATAACAATACAAAACAAAAGGCAAATTAAAAACAATTAAAACAGTATAAACAACAAGCAATAACAATACGCTAAAACACAATAGAATATCACAATGTATTGAAAACATTGACTACAAAAATGCGTTGGATAATCCAGAACGTTGGATAAGCGAGTGTTGGATAAGTGAGACTGTACTGTATATATAAACCTTCCTTGCTTAGTTTCTTCATCCCTCTCAACCTCTGAGGATGCCTGCCATAGATGTGGGCGAAACGTCAGGAGAGAATACTTCTGGAACATGGCCATACAGCATGACCATCATACAACATACAACATACATACAACACACAACAACCCTGTGATCCCGGCCATGAAAGCCTTCGACAACACATTTCTTCAGTTCAGCTAACAAAAGTGGTTCAGTCTTTTACACCTATTTACAAAGCAGATCGGACGATCACCAGACTCCGTCCGACTACATGGGAGCAAGCTACAGAAATGCTCATTCCATCCTTATCTCAAAACACTCCGTCCAGCTAGAAGCGGAACTTCCCAAATTGACACTCAAGCAATTCATTCCCACTCTACACTTCTAAATCACAACCAGTTAGTAGCCAACTGCAACAAATCACCGGGTTGGGTTGAGCTCCCAACCATTAATAACCTAGCTCGCTGTTGACCTAAGCAGCTCAAAAAACAGTTGCATCTGTTGAGTAGAAAATTCTAGGTACCGTTTTCTGTGGGGAGGACATTATTCCACAGGTATATATATACTCCATTTGTCTTATTTCCAACAGACCTCTGAACAAGCCCCTGAGGATGCCATTAGCCACAGATGCAGGTGAAATGTCAGGAGAGAATGCTAACATGCCATAATGAAAGGGGTGATTTGGGCGTACCCCCAATCACATTAAAAACACCGGGTTTGCCAAGCCGCTATGAGCACCACTCAGAGTCCAAAGAGTTGAGGACAAAACACCTTTATTAGGTAGCTACCGACAGACAATAGCAACACAGGCAGTGAAGCTGGCAAAAATTGTCTGCCCCGAACGAATCTGCTCGGGGTCTTTTATACACAACTTGTTTATCACATTTCTAGTTCCTCTTTCTGGACTGGTTTTACTGGAAAAACCACCAGTACAGTTTGTGGTCGGCAGGCACATCCTGACTTGTAAACAACTCCAGGATGTAGCCCACCACAAACCGTCACAGTTGGAGCAAAAGTACATGTATTGCATACATTTCTCAGAATCGGCTGACCACTAGCTTAACCACAACTGATTCTTGCTTAACATACAGGACACATGCTATCTTGTCACAAGACAGCAAGCTGCAATTTTATCTTTATTATAGAAGGCAGACTGATCCCTGGGTTTCAAGCAGACAGGCATTCTAAAATGGAGTCACTTTGGTTCAGTGATCCCTTCAATACAGTCCAAAAAACACACCCAATATACCACATGTTCATGCAATGATTAGAAGTGCTTTGCCACATGTTGATCAAACAGTATTTTATGCAATGATTAGAAAAGCTTTGCCATTTCTATGTAACATGGAAGGGCTTGGCTTCCAACCCTTGGACCATGTGGAGGGTTGTCTGTACTTGACCAACCTGTGTGTTTCTCCTTTGGCAGGTGAAGCGGGCGGTGGTGCACGTGATCAGTGCCATGGCCCACCACGGGTACCTGGAGCAGCCCGGAGGAGAGGCCCTGATCGAGTTCCTTGTCCGGCAGTGCGCGCTCCCTGCCAACCAGGTACGGCTTGCAGAAAAGCCAAACCGTAGGACTTACTATTATCCACAGTTTCAATAATATAATATTATTGCGTACTTTTGGATACAGGGTTGTCGCATTTATTTTAGACTGGTTAAACTGATTTGGTGCTCTGTTGCTGTAGAAAACTGTGCAACATGATTTTTGTTCCTGGGTTGTTAATGTCATTTTCTAATTGGTTCTATCATAAAAACATGGGACAAGTTTATTACACTGCAAAAAAAATTGTTTCTGCGGGAGGGACATCCTGCTATAGCACCTATTGCGATATTTTTTAATGAATATCTGATAGAGTCTCAATCAATTCTGCTGCCCACTCTCAGGCCCTTCTGCTGCCCCGGAGGTCATCCCTGGAGATGGAGGACCTGACCGACAGCCACGTCCGGGACATCAGCGTGAACACCCTCTTCCTCATCAGCACCACCGTCGACAGGATGGCCGATGTGAGTCCGCGCCGGGGATGGAGGGCTGGGTTGGGGGGCAGCAGGATTGTGCGTATGATGGTCATGCTTAAAAGTGTTGGGGCTCACTGCTGTGTATGTCTTCCTTTTTGCCCCAAAAACCTCTAAGGCAGGCATGGGTAGGCTGTTAGGAATTGTGGGAGTTATATTTACAAATTGCTAATTGTGAAGGTGTTATTATTACGTCGAAGGCTTTTTCAGGCAGGGGGGTACCTTTTTATCCCACCGCTGCCACCCCTTGTAAAGGATCTTAATTACGAGGAGCTGCCACCAATTTGTAATGGAGCTAATTATGACTGCCACCAATTTGGAAAGATGGAACCACCAATTGAGATGACCTAGCCACCAAAGACTCAGGGAGGAGACCTGTTACTTTTACTTCTTTCTTCTTTTTATTCACTCTAGATGGTAGCGTATTTGATTCAGATTATAATATGTATGACAGAGGCTTCGATGTTGGAAAAACAATAACAAGTTTATTCAGGCACAAAGCTTAGTGATTACAATGATGTTTCTCACGAAGAGGTATTCTTAATAACAGTTACAATTCCAGAATAAGATGAATCAACTCTCTAAAATATTACTTCTGTTACTCAAGGTAGTTAAACCCTATTTCTCAGCCACTTTTATACCACAGTCACTCCTGTGATATGCTATCACAGACTCTCTGTTCCTTATCAGGACAGATTATACCAAATAAGTCACCAAACTTATTTTAAACTGACTCAAAATGACCAATTGAGTCTCCCTGATCCCCTTAATCTAGGATCAGTCTTCCCTGTGCCTCGTCAGAGCACAGACTGGCTCTCTTTTTTAAACTCTACTCTTCCTCAGCAAAACGGCAGTTGGCTCCGCCCACTTTTCCATGGCAACCAGCCTCTGAGTGTTGAGAGCAGCAACTGCAATACTTACCTTTCTAAAACACAAATTAAACATAACATCTGTAAACCAAAAATTTACACTTCATTACACTAATAGATGAAGAACAGGAGCAGGATCACCTTAAAGAAATGTGGGAGTTAGATTGCAATAAGGAAATACACCCTCAAATCTGGAAAGAAAGGTGGAATATGGGTATATTAAAAAAAACATGTCTATAAGAATAAAAGAGAATTATTATAAAGTGGTTTGGAGATGGTACCTCACACCAATTAGATTAAATCAAATTGATAAGAAATACTCAAAGTAGTGCTGGAGGGGCTGTCAGGAAATCGGTACATATTTATTATTATTTATTTATTTACAGCATTTATATTCCGCTCTTCTTTCTCACCCCGAAGGGGACTCAGGGCGGATCACATTGCACACATAAGGCAAACATTCAGTGCCTTAACATAGAACAGAGACAGAGACAAACGTAGGCTCTGAGCTGGCCTCAAACTCATGACCTCTTGGTCAGAGTGATTTGTTGCAGCTGGCTGCTCACCAGCCTGCGCCACAGCCTGGCCCATTTCCTGTCTTGGTCACAACTCAGAGAACTCCGGCTTCATTGATTCTACCTGGTCATACAGAGAGGTGTGGGCGGGTGTCAGGTGTCCAGGTGAGCGCCACTCCATTACCAGGACTTCTCCCTTTGGCCTCTCCTGCAGGTTCTCTGGCCGTACCTCCTGGAGTTCGTGACCCCCATCCCCTTGACCAACGCCTTGACCCCGCTCTGCAAGAGCCTCCTCTTCCTGGCTGCCCAGAGGCAAGAGGAGGAGGGCGACGGCTTCCAGCTGACCTACGACAACAACGGTGGGCACATAACCCCAATGTCTGCAAACAAATCCCATATTTCATCACATAAGGGTCGCACCTTTTATCCCTTTTTTTAAAATTAGAAATTTTAGGTATACGTTATTAAAAGAAGAAGGGGGGAATAGGGTGCAAAAGGGAGGAAGTTTTCAAGGAAAAGAGGAATAGTGTTGTGGAATTTCGTTTGGACGCGGGTGAAGAAAGCTGACAGCAGAAGTTGTCTTCAAGATAGTTTACTTTTGGCCAAGAGCAGGTGACAATGTTAGCTAATGCCCAGAAAACGCAATGCCACCCCTTGCCTGTAGTGGCTTTCCAATTTATACAATTCTACAGAAGCATGCGCAGAAAGCTGACAATGGAATTTGCTGACTATTATAATCCTTTTGGACATGCGTAGTTGCCTTGTAACTTATGTAACTCATTACTCATCACATCAGGTGAAGTGTCCATATTATTATTATTATTATTATTATTATTATTATTATTATTATTATTATTATTATGACACAGCAAACAAGATAGATATGCTGGATTTCGTTTCACAAAACCACAAGTCGAACACTTCCCAAGTGTCTAGGACTGTGTGATGTATTTTCGGATGATGTGTGCAGATCCCAGTAGGGTGGCCTTTTGCAGTTGGCAGATGGTGATTTTGTCAATGTCTATTGTTTCCAAATGCCGGCTGAGATCTTTTGGCACGGCACCCAGTGTGCCAATCACCACCGGGACCACCTGCACTGGTTTCTGCCAGAGTCTTTGAAGTCCAATCTTGAGGTCCTGATAGCGGCTGAGTTTTTCTTGTTGTTTTTCGTCAATGCGACTGTCACCTGGGATGGCGACATCAATGATCCAAACCTTTTTCTTTTCCACAACTGTGATGTCTGGTGTGTTGTGTTCCAGAACTTTGTCAGTCTGGATTCGGAAGTCCCACAGTATCTTTGCGTGCTCATTTTCCACGACCTTTGCAGGTTTGTGATCCCACCATTTCTTTGCTGCTGGGAGGTGGTACTTGAGGCATAAGTTCCAATGGATCATTTGGGCCACACAGTTGTGCCTCTGTTTGTAGTCTGTCTGTGCGATTTTCTTACAGCATCTGAGGATATGATCAATGGTTTCGTTGGTTTCCTTGCACAGTCTGCATTTGGGGTCATCAGCTGATTTTTCGATCTTGGCCTGAATTGCCTTTGTCCTGATGTCTTGCTCCTGGGCTGCAAGGATCAGGCCTTCTGTCTCCTTCTTCAGGGTCCCATTCGTGAGCCAGAGCCAGATCTTCTCCTTATCAGCTTTTTCTTCAATTTTGTCAAGGAACTTTCCATGCCATGTTTTGTTGTGCCAGCTGTCAGCTCTAGTTTGTAGTGCAGTTTTCTTGTACTGGTTTTTTGTCTGTTGTGTTTTGAGGAGTTTCTGATTTTTGATTATTATTATTATTATTATCATTATTATTATTATCATAAATTACAATTTTATGTAAACATTCAAAAACATTTAACTTATTGATGCCTCAAATAATGTAATTTTATTAGTATCTATTTTTATTTTTGAGATTTACCAGTAGCTGCTGCATTTCCCACCCTCGTCTTATACTCGAGTCAATAGGTTTCCCCAGTTTTGTGATAAAATGAGGTGCCTTGGCTTATATTCAGGTTGGCTTATATTCGAGTATATAAGTATATGACTCTCCTAAATTTTCCTCTGTAACCTCTCTCAAAATGACAGCTGGAGGTGATATTGTGCCTCTTCCTCTCATCATTTTAAAAGAGGTCCCAAATATCAATATTTGGCTCTATTTGCACGGGAGGGGTTCTGGGTGGGTGTCCAGGTGGTGCAGGCGGGTCTTGACCCATTTGGGTATTTTTCCTTCTGTCTACAAATACATTATTCTGGCTTCTTGACTACCTTCTTCTTCTTTGCAGCAGGCCTCCCGTCCCCTTACGCTCTCACAGTGCGGCTGTTGGTAAGTCTCCAGATTTGGGAAACGGGAGCGAGAGAGAAGCATTTGACCGTCTTTCTTCCTCTGGGAACAGAACCCAGTTTGCCCAGATTTGCCAAAGATGTGCGCAAGCTTTATTCCCAGGCTTCGTGCATTGTGCCTCAGCAAACATTCGCTTTGGAACTGTTCTAACATATCGTTGTTGTGCCTTTGGGCAGCCCTCTGGCACCCAAACACACACACCCCATACCCGTCTATGGGACCGAATCCCTCCAGCACAGCAAGCCCAAATATTCACATTTAACATATACTAGCTTGGGGTGTTGGCATGGATGTCATCAGAAAGGGCGGTTTATGCACATGATGTGGGAATGTGAAGATGTACAATATTTTTGGCAGACTATACAAAACGAGTCAAATCCAATACTAGGAAACGAGTGAGTCATAACAAAGGAAATAGCGGTATTATTCCTCTCTTTTCCCTAATACCGCTACAGTAGAGTCTCACTTATCCAACACTCGCTTATCCAACGTTCTGGATTATCCAACGCATTTTTGTAGTCAATGTTTTCAATACATCGTGATATTTTGGTGCTAAATTCATAAATACAGTAATTACTACGTAGCATTACTGCGTATTGAACTACTTTTTCTGCCAAATTTGTTGTCTAACATGATGTTTTGGTGCTTAATTTGTAAAATCATAACCTAATTTGATGTTTAATAGGCTTTTCCTTAATGCCTCCTTATTATCCAACATATTCGCTTATCCAACATTCTGCCGGCCCGTTTATGTTGGATAAGTGAGACTCTACTGTAAAAGGGAAATAAAAGAAGCAATAATTGAATGTGCACAAGCAGGAATAGTATTAGGGTGGAAAGATAAATCCAAATGGTCAGTAAGTAAATGGTACCAATATATGGTGGAGCAAATGGAATTTGAAATTATGAATGTGAAACTAAATGTTGTAAAAATTAATGGAAATAGAACAAGAAAAAATGGAAGAAAGATGGACAAGGGTAAAGAACTATATCATGAATTAATCTGGAGATCAAGCCATAAGAAATAAGATACAAATGTTATTTAGTATATAGGATGGAAATAGATAAAGATAAAGATATAAAGATTGTCTCACAAAGAAATGAATATGTAAAAAGAAAACAATCCTCGTGTTGGTGGTGGGAATTTATTTATTTATTTATTTACAGCATTTATATTCCGCCCTTCTTTCTCACCCTGAAGGGGACTCAGGGCGGATCACATTACACATATAGGCAAACATTCAATGCCTTTCAACATAGAACAAAGACAAGACAAACATAGGCTCCAAGGGGCCTCGAACTCATGACCTCCTGGTCAGAGTGATTCATTGCAGTTAATTGCAGCTGGCTTACTCTCCTGCCTGCGCCACAGCCCGGGCCCGGGAATTGTAAATGTTTTGTATGTCTACGGTATGTATTTTTTGTGTTTTAAAAAATAAAAAATCTGTTAAAAAAAACATATACTAGCTTGGGGATCCGGTGATGCCCGGGTTATTTGAAAAGGGCCTTGTTTGTTTTGGGGTGTTTAGGTAACACCAGTTTGGTCATAAGTTACGCTATGTTTTAGATAAAAACTCAGTCTTTCCTGTTGTTTTTATGAATGCTCTCACTAGGAAATGCATAAGGATGTGGGTTGACCCAAAATCTGTGGTCAATCCTCCCGAAACTCTGCTCGTATACAAAGTTGGCCACGGTGGGTCTGTGGGTCAAGCGTGGTCCAGGTCCATCATCTGCTAGGTTCAGTGTTTTCTGAATACGGGTGAACTATCACTCCTGGATGCCAAGTTCCATCACCCCTGAACCCCGCCAGTTGGGTCTGTGTCCTAAGTTTGGTCCAGATCAATCATTGGTGGGATTCAGAGGGCTCACGGAATACAGGTGAACTATATCTCCCAGAGTTAAAGGTCGGTCACCCCCAAAGTCCACCGGTGTTCCCAGTTGGCCATGTTGTGTCTGTGTGCCAAGTTTGGTCCAGATCTGTCATCAAATGGGTTCAGTGTTTTTCTGAATACAGGTGAACTATAACTCCTGGATGCCAAAGTCAATCACCCCCAAAACCCCACCATCATGGAAATTTGGCCATGTTGGGTCTGTGTGGCAAGTTAGTTCCAGGTCCATCATTGGTGGACAGGCTGCATTCCTCGCAGATCTGCCACACTTAAGTGTCTCTTTATGTAGAATCTTTGCTCTTGTTGTTTTGACAACTTGTCCTCCAGCAAAGACTTGCTGAAGCTCCATCAGTTCTGGAACAGATCTTGTTTTCTTCCTTAACGTGAGGAGCCATTGCTTCTGACTTCCTTAAAAAGACATTGTGTCTGACTATGTAAACATGTGGTGTTTACACCCAAAGTTCCAGGTCAGTTATGTCAGCAGTTTCCATTCACCAGTACAGTAGAGTCTCAATTATCCAACATAAACGGGCCGGCAGAACGTTGGATAAGCGAATATGTTGGATAATAAGGAGGGATTAAGGAAAAGCCTATTAAACATCAAATTAGGTTATGATTTTACATCATGTTTTACAACAAATTTGACAGAAAAAGTAGTTCAATACGCAGTAGTGCTATTACTGGGCCGGGCTGTGGCGCAGCTGGCTAGTAACCAGCTGCAATAAATCACTACTGACCGAGAGGTCATGAGTTCAAAGCCCGGGTCGGGTTAAGCCCCCCACCATTAAATAGCCCGGCTTGCTGTTGACCTATGCAGCCCCGAAAGACAGTTGCATCTGTCAAGTTGGGAAATTTAGGTACGCTTTATGCGGGAGGCTAATTTAGCTAATTTACAACACCATAAAACTGCCAGCAAAACACAAGAAAAGGAATGAGGAAGTATAGCCACTAGTGGACGGTGAAGCAACAGCTCCCCCTGTGGCTGGAATTGTGAAACTGGAAAAATGTTAAAATGCCTCTGTGTCTGTCTATACTGTATGTTGTTTGTCTGTTGGCATTGAATGTTTGCCATATATGTGTTCATTGTAATCCGCCCTGAGTCCCCTTCGGGGTGAGAAAGAAGGGCGGAATATAAATACTGTAAATAAATAAATAATGCTATGCAGTAATTACTGTATTTATGAATTTAGCACCAAAATATCACAATGTATTGAAAACATTGACTACAAAAATGCGTTGGATAATCCAGAACGTTGGATAAGCGAGTGTTGGATAAGTGAGACTCTACTGTACTTTTCATGTCCTGAGTCAATCCAATCTTCGCCTCCTTTGTTTCTCCATAATGCAGTTTTCCAGGTTCCCAATTTCCTTAGGACAGTGTCTTAGCCAGACCTCAATCAGTCCACTCATGACACTTATGGGGCCCGAATGGAGACAAGAGTGGGGCAGTCTCCTTGCCTGCCTCCCATTGGCCCCCTTCCTTCTCTCCCTTCAGGTGGTGTCTTCCCAGCCCTATTTGGGGGAGGGCCGGGGGTCCGCCTGCCTCCGCCTCCTGAACGTCCTGCAACTGAGTGTCCACAAAGACCTGAAGCCCCTCTGGAGCAGGAAGATCCCGGCTCTGGTGGAACATCTCGAAGGTAAGCGCATGACCCAGCGCTACTGGTAGTTAGACCCTTGATGTTGTGACTCAGCTGGAGTCTCAGAGTGACTTTGATGGTGTGGAGGTGGATGTTTTTATTAATTAACTATATATATATATATATATATAAAAGAGTGATGGCATCACGGCGATCCACAAAACAACAAAACTACAGGACCCCCAACCTCGAAATTTGACAACACAACCCATCATCCACGCCTCTAGGTTGATACAACAAAAAGAAAAGAAAAATAAAGTCCTAATTAGAGAGAGAGGAATAATTGTTTTTATCCAATTGCTGCCAGTTCGAAGGCTAAGCTCCTCCAACTTGGTCTCCTAGCAACCCAATAAAAATAATAAAAAACACTAAAAATTAATACAATATAATAATATAATAACAGAAAATAACTAAAAAATAATACAAGACAATAATAAAATATAATAAATAAAAAGATAACTTACAATAAAATTAATAAAAAATGCAAATAACGTCAAATAAAAATTACACAACAATTTTTAACCAATACCACCACCACTTTGCCACAGCAACGCGTGGCCAGGCACAGCTAGTATATATATAAAAGAGTGATGGCATCAGGGCAGTGGACAAAACAACAAAACTACAGGCCCCCCAACCTCGAAATTTGACAACACAACCCATCATTCACGGCTCTAGGTTGATACAACAAAAAAGAAAAGAAAAATAAAGTCCTAATTACAGGGAGAGGAATAATAGTTTTTATCCAATTGCTGCCAGTTACAAGGCTAAGCTCCACCCACTTGGTCTCCTAGCAACCTCCTCAGCACAGGGGACAGGCACAGTTAGGCCTCACTTAGGCCTCTTCCACAGATTATCAGATTTTAACTGGATTATATGGTAGTGCAGACTCAAGGCCCTTCCACACAGCTATATAACCCATTTAGAATCTTATATTATCTGCTTTAACTGGATTATCTTGACTCCACACTGCCATATAATCCACTTCAGTGTGCATACTAAACATAAAGACAACCATTCAACAGACATTAAATACCACCACTACCTCAACAATTTCTCACCAACACCACCACACAACGCCACAGCAACGCGTGGCCGGGCACAGCTAGTATATATATATATGGGTAAAGTTGTTTGCGCCGTGACTATAACAACACGGTTCTGTTCAACATCTTTATTAACGACTTAGACGAAGGGTTAGAAGGCACGATCATCAAGTTTGCAGACGACACCAAACTGGGAGGGAGAGCCAACACTCCAGAAGACAGGAGCAGAATTCAAAACGATCTTGACAGACTAGAGAGATGATTGGCCGAAACTAACAAAATGAACCTCAACAGGGACAAATGCAAGATACTTCACTTCGGCAGAAAAAATGGAAATCAAAGAGACAGAATGGGGGACGATGCCTGGCTTGACAGCAGTGTGTGCGAAAAAGACCTTGGAGTCCTCGTGGGGAGGAAGGGGAACATGAGCCAGGAATGTGATGCGGCTGCTAAAAAAGCCAATGGGATTCTGGCCTCATCAATAGGGGAAGAGCGTCTAGATCCAGGGAAGTCCTGCTCCCCCTTATTCTATTCTGCCTTGGTCAGACCACACCTGGAATCACACTGTGTCCCATTCTGGGCACCACAGTTGAAGGGAGATGTTGACAAGCTGGAAAGCGTCCAGAGGAGGGTGACTAAAATGATGAAGGGTCTGGAGAACAAGCCCTATGAGGAGCGGCTTAAAGAGCTGGGCATGTTTAGCCTGCAGAAGAGAAGGCTGAGAGGAGACATGATGAGAGCCATGTACAAATACGTGAAGGGAAGTCATAGGGAGGAGGGAGGGAGCTTGTTTTCTGCTGCCCTGCAGACTAGGACACAATGGAACAATGGCTTCAAACTACAGGAAAGGAGATTCCACCTGAACATCAGGAAGAACTTCCTCACTGTGAGAAAGGCTGTTCGGCAGTGGAACTCTCTCCCCGGGGCCGTGGTGGAGGCTCCTTCCTTGGAGGCTTTTAAGCAGAGGCTGGATGGCCATCTGTCGGGGGTGCTTTGAATGCGATTTCCTGCTTCTTGGCAGAATGGGGTTGGAATGGATGGCCCATGAGGTCTCTTCCAACTCTAGGATTCTATGATTCTACTACCTATCTGAGGACCACTTTCAAATATTGAGCTTCCCAGCTCCTTAAGGCTTTGAACGAGTCCCTTCCCCAACCCTTAATAAAATAATAATCTATATATATAAAAGAGTGATGGCATCACGGCAGCGGACAAAACAACAAAAGTAAACACCCTACAACCTCGAAAATTGACAGCACAACCCCTCATCCATGCCTCTAGGTTGATACAACAAAGAAAAGAAAAATAAAGTCCTAATTAGAGGGAGAGCAATAATTGTTTTTATCCGATTGCTGCCAGTTAGAAGGCTAAGCTCTGTTCACTTGGTCTCCTAGCAACCCACTCAGCCCAGGGGACCCTTGACCTTAACTACCACCAATTCCTCAATACTTTATTTCCCATACCACCATACTTCGCCACAGCAACGCGTGGCCGGGCACAGCTAGTAATAATAATAAAACTTTATTTATATACCGCCCTATCTCTCGGATGGGACTCAGGGCGGTTTACAGTCATAAAAGCAAACACAAACATTACATAACAACATAATACACATCATTAAACAAAGTAAAACAATACATTTATAACAATAAATCACAGGGGAGGCTTGGGCAGCACAGACCCTGATGCTTTCCTTTTCTCTTCCATTTCCAGCAAACACAACGGAGTCCCTGTCCCAGAAGGAATGGGAGGAACGGCTGCTGAAGGTGAGTGGGGCTCTTCCATCAGAGAGAGAGAGAGAAAGCGTACTGAGGACCAGGCCCCTGTCACGAGGTTTAGAAGAGTAAAACACACACACACAAACACCACTATGAGCCAGACACGTGAATTCCTCCTTTCATGTTCCCCTCCAGCTGCTCCATGGAGTGGACTGTCTCAAAGGCAAGCCGTTAGTTCCAATCCAAAAACACTGCAGAGTCCTGGTTACAGTTTTTGCAGCACAGCCTGTGACCTTGTATGCTCACTACTTGAATCAGCACTCTGGCTTTCATCCAAACTCTTTTGGAGGTTTATTCTTCATTCGTTGCTAAATAATAATAATAATAATAATAATAATAATAATAATAATAATAATAATAATAATAGAAAAGCTGATAAGGAGAAGACCTGGCTCTGGCTCACGAATGGGACCCTGAAGAAGGAGACAGAAGGCCTGATCCTTGCAGCCCAGGAGCAAGACATCAGAACAAAGGCAATTAATAATAATAATAATAATAATAATAATAATAATAATAATAGAAGACCTGGCTCTGGCTCACGAATGGGACCCTGAAGAAGGAGACAGAAGGCCTGATCCTTGCAGCCCAGGAGCAAGACATCAGAACAAAGGCAATTAATAATAATAATAATAATAATAATAATAATAATAATAATAATAATAGAAGACCTGGCTCTGGCTCACGAATGGGACCCTGAAGAAGGAGACAGAAGGCCTGATCCTTGCAGCCCAGGAGCAAGACATCAGGACAAAGGCAATTAATAATAATAATAATAATAATAATAATAATAATAATAATAGAAGACCTGGCTCTGGCTCACGAATGGGACCCTGAAGAAGGAGACAGAAGGCCTGATCCTTGCAGCCCAGGAGCAAGACATCAGAACAAAGGCAATTAATAATAATAATAATAATAATAATAATAATAATAATAATAATAATAGAAGACCTGGCTCTGGCTCACGAATGGGACCCTGAAGAAGGAAGGAGACAGAAGGCCTGATCCTTGCAGCCCAGGAGCAAGACATCAGGACAAAGGCAATCCAGGCCAAGATCGAAAAATCAGCTGATGACCCAAAGTGCAGACTGTGCAAGGAAACAGATGAAACCATTGATCATATCCTCAGCTGCTGTAAGAAAATTGCACAGACAGACTACAAACAGAGGCACAACTATGTGGCCCAAATGATTCATTGGAACCTATGCCTCAAGTATCACCTCCCTGCAGTTAAGAACTGGTGGGATCACAAACCTGCAAAAGTATTGGAAAATGAACACGCAAAGATACTGTGGGACTTCCGAATCCAGACTGACAAAGTTCTGGAACACAACACACCAGACATCACAGTTGTGGAAAAGAACAAGGTTTGGATCATGGATGTTGCCATCCCAGGTGACAGTCGCATTGAAGAAAAACAACAGGAAAAACTCAGCCGCTCTCAGGACCTCAAGATTGAACTTCAAAGACTCTGGCAGAAACCAGTGCAGGTGGTCCCAGTGGTGATGGGCACACTGGGTGCCGTGCCAAAAGATCTCAGCCGGCATTTGGAAACAATAGACATTGACAAAATTACGATCTGCCAACTGCAAAAGGCCACCTTACTGGGATCTGCACGCATCATCCGAAAATACATCACACAGTCCTAGACACTTGGGAAGTGTTCGACTTGTGGTTTTGTGAAACGAAATCCAGCATATCTATCTTGTTTGCTGTGTCATACAACGTCGTTGTGTCAATAATAATAGAACAAAGGCAATTAAGGCCAAGATCGAAAAATCAGCTAATGACCCAAAATGCAGACTGTGCAAGGAAACCGACGAAACCATGGATCATCTCCTCAGCTGCTGTAAGAAAATCGCACAGACAGATTACAAACAGAGGCACAACTATGTGGCCCAAATGATTTATTGGAACTTATGCCTCAAGTACCACCTCCCAGCAGCAAAGAACTGGTGGGATCACAAACCTGCAAAAGTGTTGGAAAATGAGCACGCAAAGATACTGTGGGAGGTGGTACTTGAGGCATAAGTTCCAATGGATCATTTGGGCCACATAGTTGTGCCTCTGTTTGTAGTCTGTCTGTGCGATTTTCTTACAGCAGCTGAGGACATGATCAATGGTTTCGTTGGTTTCCTTGCACAGTCTGCATTTTGGGTCATAGAGCTGGGAAACTGAGGTACAAACGAGGTAGAATGCAATGCTTTAGTTATTGATACTTGTTATTGATTAGTTGTTGTATTCTTATCCTTTTCTCACCCCAAGTTTTAACTAAGTGTCTCATGTGGCCCGCCCTGTTATATTGTTGTTGTTGTTGTTTTTTTGGGGTTTTTTTGTGTTGCACTGTACATGATTATTTATTGTATTGTTTAATTGTATTATGATATGTTGTTTTTATATTTTGCTATATTGTACTGTTCTGGGCATGGCCCCATGTAAGCCGCCCCGAGTCCCCGTTGGGGAGATGGTGGCGGGGTATAAATAAAGTTTTATTATTATTATTATTATTATTATGGATACTTTAGTTATTGATACTTGTTTTAACTTGTTATGTTTTGTCTTGGTTTTGGGCTTGGCCCCATGTTAGTCCCTTCGGGGAGATGGTGGCAGGATAGAAAAATTATTATTATTATTATTATTATTATTATTATTATTATTGACACAACGATGTTGTATGACACAGCAAACAAGATAGACATGCTGGATTTCGTTTCACAAAACCACAAGTCGAACACTTCCCAAGTGTCTAGGACTGTGTGATGTATTTTCGGATGATGCTGCAGATCCCAGTAGGGTGGCCTTTTGCAGTTGGCAGATCGTAATTTTGTCAATGTCTATTGTTTCCAAATGCCGGCTGAGATCTTTTGGCACGGCACCCAATGTGCCCATCACCACCGGGACCACCTGCACTGGTTTCTTCCAGAGTCTTTGAAGTTCAATCTTGAGGTCCTGAGAGCGGCTGAGTTTTTCCTGCTGTTTTTCTTCAATGCGACTGTCACCTGGGATAGCAACATCAATGATCCAAACCTTGTTCTTTTCCACAACTGTGATGTCTGGTGTGTTGTGTTCCAGAACTTTGTCAGTCTGGATTCGGAAGTCCCACAGTATCTTTGCGTGCTCATTTTACAATACTTTTGCAGGTTTGTGATCCCACCAGTTCTTAACTGCAGGGAGGTGATACTTGAGGCATAGGTTCCAATGAATCCTTTGGGCCACATAGTTGTGCCTCTGTTTGTAGTCTGTCTGTGCAATTTTCTTACAGCAGCTGAGGATATGATCAATGGTTTCATCTGTTTCCTTGCCACCTTGACGTGGTGGGGGGGCTTAGCTGCTCCAATGATGACTGAGGGCTGTGCTGGCGGTAGTGTAACTACCGGTAGGTCCAACCAAGCCAGAGAGGCCTCAGCTGAAGAGCAGAACTAAGAGCACCTAACCCATTAGCATTATGGAGAATCAAACCCAAACGAAGTCTATACTGGCTCGGTCGTCGCCCAGGATAAAAAGGACCGCGGTGGATGCTGCTGATTCTGGACATCCATTGACAAGTGGGCTACGGAATCATCAAAACCCAAATGAACAGTCACAGAAGCGGCAGAAATATACAATGCCAGAAAACCGCACAATTATTATTATTATTATTATTATTATTATTAATAATAATAATAATAATAATAATAATAATAATAATAATGCAGCAGCACAGGGTTCTCTCTGTTCCTCATTGTACCATAGACGAGAATGGATGGTTCTTTGCTTGCTTTGGCCTTGCGGTCACTCTGGCCTTTCCTCTCCCTTCTTGACCCTCATAGAGACTCTGACTCACCCCAGGGAGGCTGCCAGGTGGACAACTGGACATCTGGCTGCCCAACCATTTGTGGGTTCAGGCTGCAGACTAGAGAAGCCGTCTTTGCCCATCAGTGGCCTTCTCAAAGCAGACCCGTTCCTTTCACGCCTCCCACCCACTCTTGAACTCTTTGCCTCATGCTGTGCTAACCTCTTGTTGCAGTTCCTTCGGGAGACCCTGGCCGCCATTTCGGACCCCCTTTGGACGTCTCAGCTGACCCAGGAAATGTGCCGGCGGCTGAGCAGCTACAACTGCTACCCCATGGAGAAGGTCAGTCGCTTGGACAAAGCTGGTAGAGTGGGGGGACTCAAGCCCGCTCCCCCAGTAGTCGACATAGATTTGTAGACTATGTAGACTGCAGACCAACTCCCCAGAGCCGGGGAGCCACAACCAAGAAGGCCCCCTCTCTCATCCCCACTAACTGTACTTGAGACGGAGACGGGACCGACCTTTGCACTAACTGCAGGTTAATAATAATAATAATAATAATAATAATAATAATAATACAGTAGAGTCCCGCTTATCCAACGTAAACGGGCCGACAGAACGTTGGATAAGCGAATATGTTGGATAATAAGGAGAGATTAAGGAAAAGCCTATTAAACATTAAATTAGTTTATGATTTTACAAATTAAGCACCAAAACATTACGTTATACAACAAATTTGACAGAAAAAGTCGTTCAATATGCAGTAATACTATGTAGTAATTACTGTATTTACGAATTTAGCACCTAAATATCAGGATTTATTGAAAACATTGACTACAAAAATGCGTTGGATAATCCAGAACGTTGGATAAGCGAGTGTTGGATAAGTGAGACTCTACTGTAATAATAATAATACAGTAGAGTCCCGCTTATCCAACGTAAACGGGCCGACAGAACGTTGGATAAGCGAATATGTTGGATAATAAGGAGAGATTAAGGAAAAGCCTATTAAACATTAAATTAGTTTATGATTTTACAAATTAAGCACCAAAACATTATGTTATACAACAAATTTGACAGAAAAAGTCGTTCAATATGCGGTAATACTATGTAGTAATTACTGTATTTACGAATTTAGCACCTAAATATCAGGATTTATTGAAAACATTGACTACAAAAATGCGTTGGATAATCCAGAACGTTGGATAAGCGAGTGTTGGATAAGTGAGACTCTACTGTAATAATAATAATAATAATAGAAGAAAATAACTTTATTTTTATACCCCACCTCCCTCTCCCCAAAGGAACTCGGGGAAGCTTACACGAGGCCAAGCCCAGGTAGTTACAGACAAAGTAAACGACAAAAATGTTAAAACAAATAAAAAAAACATACTAAAATCACATCTATATCTTCTATATCTATCTAAATCTAATCTAAATCTAATCTAAATCTAAATCTTATCTAATCTATCTAAATCCATAACAAAAGTGAAAACCTGTATGTGTGTATGTGGCATGGATGTCTGCTCACACAGACAGACTCCGGCCTCCACAAACAGGTTATTGTTCCCAGGGTTCAGAATTCAGCAAGTCAATCTTTTCCACTGACTTTGCGGTCACAGCGAGCGCCATGAACATGCAGCCCAGCCCCTGCCCATGTCCTTCCCAAACACTACGGCCCACCACCCAAGGAATGCTTTCATTTGGGGACCATTTCATCCTAGATTTTCCTTTTTCTTCCACCACAGGGAGGCATCCCAGGGTTCTCCATTGCTGTGGAATTTGCATGGCCCCGCCCACTGCCCTTCCCTTTCAAACCTCTCTGCACAACAAACAAAGCAGAACTGAGCTCCAACTAAACTTACTGGAGGAGTTTAGGGATTGACTCCACATGCTGGAAGTTGTAGTTCACCCTCCATCAAGTCAGAGCACTGTCACTCCTACTGGGGAATGTAGAGGAGTTGTAGTTCACCTACACCCAGAACAATATGAACCCAAACTATTTATTTATAAGCCATAGCAGAGCATTTGATGAACCAGCCTGGACACAGAATACTATTTGAGAACACAAAAATGCTGGACCATTCTAACAACTATCATGTCAGACTACACAGAGAAGCCATTGAAATCCACAAGCATGTGGACAACTTCAACAGAAAGGAAGAAACCATGAAAATGAACAAAATCTGGCTACCAGTATTAAAAAACTCAAGAATCAGAACAGTAAATAAAAAGCAATACTCTGAAAACAGAGGATTTCCAGACATGAATCAACCTAGGGCAGTTAACGACTCTAAACAAAGGATGCCCCAGAGGCAGGAAGAAGACAGCAGATAAGCTTTTCAATGCTAATTAAAGTGATTAACTACACAACATTCACACTGACCTCTCTCACCCTAGACTTTCCACAGATATATATTTACCTCTTTGCTTAGTTTTCTCCATACCTCACAACCTCTGAGGATGCCTGCCATAGATGTGGGCGAAACGTCAGGAGAGAATGCTTCTGGAACATGGCCACACAGCCCGAAAGACACACAACAACCCTGTGATCCTGGCCATGAAAGCCTTCGACAACATATTTATTTATTTATTTATTTATTTACAGTATTTATTTTCCGCCCTTCTTTCTCACCCCGAAGGGGACTCAGGGCGGATTACAATGAACACATATCTGGCAAACATTCAATGCCAACAGACAAACAACATACATTAGACCAGGGGTCCCCAAACTTTTTAAACAGGGGGCCAGTTCATGGTCCCTCGGTCCGTTGGAGGGCCGGACTATATTTTTAAAAAACTATGAACAAATTCCTATGCACACTGCGCATGTCTTATTTGTATTGCAAAACAACAACAATAACAATGAAAGACCAATACAATATTTAAAAGTGAAAATAATTTTAACCAACATAAACCTATCAGGATTTCAATAGGAAGTGTGGGCCTGCTTCTGGCCAATGAGATAGTCAAGTTAATTAGGATTGTTGTTGTTGTTGTTGTTGTGTGTCTTCAAGTCATTTCAGACTTTGGGCGAGCCTAAGTCCTAAATTATTTATTTATTCATTTACTACATTTATTTACTACATTTATATCCCGCCCTTCTCACCACGAAGGGAACTCAGAGCAGCTGTATGTTCATATGATATATTATATAATTCGCATAGCACAATATATAAGCCGCCCCGAGTCCCTTCGGGGAGATGGGGCGAGGTATAAGAATAAAATTATTATTATTATTATTATTATTATTATTATTATTATTATTATATTAGCATTATATATTACTATATTGAATTATACCAGTATACTGTAATTATACCAGTATACTGTAACATATAACATAATTAATATTATTATATGGTAATATTATTAGTATTATATTGTATAAAATGATATTATTATCAATATCATATGTATATACAATATATTATACTATTAAAACTGATATAAAAATATTATATTATAAATGAAGGCGGGGGCCAGGTAAATGACCCTGGAGGGCCGCCTCCGGCCCCCGGGCCTTAGTTTGGGGACCCCTGCATTAGACAGTCTCAGAGGCATTTTTAACATTTTTCCAGCTTCACGATTCCGGCCACAGGGGGAGCTGTTGCTTCACCGTCCAGTACTGGCTGTACTTCCTCATTCCTTTCCTCATGTTTGCTGGCAGTTTTATGTTGTTGTAAATTAGCCTCCCGCATAAAGCGTCCCTAAATTTCCCTAATTGACAGGTGCAACTGTCTTTCGGGGCTGCATAGGTCAACAGCAAGCCGGGGCTATTAATGGTCGGAGGCTTAACCTGACCCGGGCTTCGAACTCATGACTTCTCGGTCAGTAGTGATTTATAGCAGCTGGTTACTAGCCAGCTGCGCCACAGCCCGGCCCAATGATGGGTCTGGGCCAAATTTGCCATGTATACCTGATATGCGCAGATTTGAAGACTGGGAGGTTTGGAGAGAAATTGGCCTGGACATTTGGGAGTAGTAGGTTCTGGGATTTATAGTTCACCTGCAATTGAACCCTACCCATGATGGACCAGGACCAGACTTGGCACACAGAGCCCCCATAACCAATACAACATATTGGACAAGTTTGGGGAAAAGGGAGTTATAGTTCACCTGCAGCCAGAGAAACACTGACCCCCACTGACAATGGACCGGGACCAAACTCATGACCAACTGAACATACTGCAGGGGTTTGTGGGAATAGGCCTTGATTTTGGGAGTTGTAGTTTGTTACGGGTTTGTTGAAAAACAAACTGCGTGCAGTCCTGTCCAGACTTATCCAGTCCTTTGGTGTATCCACAACGAGCAAAAGAAAACAAGCCAGGAAAATGGAAGAAAAATCAAAAATTTACTCTTAGGTAGCAGAGTCAAAAAGAAACACAATAAAACTTCCAGCAACAAAACTCACATAAAGTTCCTTGCATTAAACTCATGCATCTTCATAGTAGGCTCTCAGCAAGTCCCCCCGTAAGTCCCCCAAAAGACATTACAAACATTTCCCAAAGTTATACCCCATTCCGGGAGTGGCTCAAGCCTGTTAGCCCTGATTGTTCCAATGACTCAAACATGAGTTGTAATTGACCAGGTGTTTTTCTCTTCACACACACATACACAAGTAGTGATCCCACAGAAACTTAGTCACATACATGCATATACAGTAATATAGTTCACCTGCATCCAAAGAGCACTGAACCCAGCCAATGACGGATCTGGACCACACTTGGCACACAGACTCAACATAGCCTGCTGTGGATACTGACAGATGTTTCGGGACAATTGCCCCGGGAATCTGGGAGTTGTAGTACTTCACTCCCATCCTGAGAGCACTGCAGCCAGGCCATGACCAGCCAACCTAGCAGTTCGAAAACATGCCAATGTGAGTAGATCAATAGGTACCGCTCTGGTGGGAAGGTAAGGGCGCTCCATGCAGTCATGCCAGTGGCCACATGACCTTGGAGGTGTCTATGGACAACGCCGGCTCTTCGGCTTAGAAATGGAGATGAGCACCAATCCCCAGAGTGTGAGTAGATCAATAGGTACTGCTCTGGCGGGAAGGTAACATTGGCGCTCCATGCAGTCATGCCTATGGACACATGACCTTGGAGGTGTCTATGGACAACGCCGGCTCTTCGGCTTAGAAATGGAGATGAGCACCAACCCCCAGAGTGTGAGTAGATCAATAGGTACTGCTCTGGCAGGAAGGTAAGGGCGCTCCATGCTGTCATGCCAGTGGCCACATGACCTTGGAGGTGTCTACGGACAACGCCGGCTCTTTGGCTTAGAAATGGAGATGAGCACCAACCCCCAGAGTGTGAGTAGATCAATAGGTACTGCTCTGGCGGGAAGGTAACATTGGCGCTCCATGCAGTCATGCCTATGGACACATGACCTTGGAGGTGTCTACGGACAACGCCGGCTCTTCGGCTTAGAAATGGAGATGAGCACCAACCCCCAGAGTGTGAGTAGATCAATAGGTACTGCTCTGGCGGGAAGGTAAGGGCGCTCCATGCTGTCATGCCTATGGACACATGACCTTGGAGGTGTCTATGGACAACGCCGGCTCTTCGGCTTAGAAATGGAGATGAGCACCAACCCCCAGAGTCGGACGTGACTGGACTTAACGTCAGGGGAAACCTTTACCTATCTATATATATAAAAGAGTGATGGCATCAGGGCAGCGGACAAAACAACAAAACTACAGGCCCCCCAACCTCGAAATTTGACAATACAACCCATCATCCACGGCTCTAGGTTGATACAACAAAAAGAAAAGAAAAATAAAGTCCTAATTAGAGGGAGAGGAATAATTGTTTTTATCCAATTGCTGCCAGTTAGAAAGCTAAGCTCCTCCAATTTGGTCTCCTAGCAACCCAATAAAAAATAATAAAAAACACTAAAAATTAATACAATAAAATACTATAATAACAGAAAATAACTAAAAATAATACAAGAAAATAATAAAATATAATAAATAAAAATATAACTTACAATAAAATTAATAAAAAATTGCAAATAACGTCAAATAAAAGTTACACAACAATTTTTAACCAATACCACCACCACTTTGCCACAGCAACGCGTGGCCGGGCACAGCTAGTAGTCATATAATATAATATATTGTATGCATATATACTTGTAAACCGCCCTGAGTCCCCTTCGGAGTGAGAAGGGCAGGATATAAATGTCGCACATCCCACAAATACGAAACTTGGCAACACAATGCAAAAGTCTTGCCTTCCGGTTACAACAACACAACCACACCACAAAACCAAAATCCGGACCCACAAAACTCACAACAACACATCATGACTATAACAACACAACTAAACGCCCTAGAAATACAAAACTTGGCAACGCAACGCAAAAGCCTTGCCTCCTGGTTGTAACAACACAATCACACCACAAAACCACACTGGACCCACAAAACTCACAACAATGCATCGTGACTATAACAACACAACTAAACACCCCAGAAATACGAAACTTGGCGACACAACGCAAAAGCCTTCCCTCCCGGTTGTAACAACACAACCACACCACAAAACCACAATCCGGATGCACAAAACTCACAACAAAGCATTGTGACTATAACAACACAACTAAACGCCCCAGAAATACAAAACTTGACAACACAACGCAAAAGCCTTGCCTCCTGGTTGTAACAACACAACCACACCACAAAACCACAATCCGGATGCACAAAACTCACAACAAAGCATTGTGACTATAACAACACAACTAAACGCCCCAGAAATATGAAACTTGGCACACAACTAAATGCCCCAGAAATACAAAACTTGACAACACAACGCAAAAGCCTTCCCTCCCAGTTGTAACAACACAATCACACCACAAAACACAATCTGGACCCATAAAACTCACAACAATACATCGTGACTATAACAACACAACTAAACGCCCCAGAAATACAAAACTTGACAACACAACGCAAAAGCCTTGCCTCCTGGTTGTAACAACACAACCACACCACAAAACCACAATCCGGATGCACAAAACTCACAACAAAGCATTGTGACTATAACAACACAACTAAACGCCCCAGAAATATGAAACTTGGCACACAACTAAATGCCCCAGAAATACAAAACTTGACAACACAACGCAAAAGCCTTCCCTCCCAGTTGTAACAACACAATCACACCACAAAACACAATCCGGACCCACAAAACTGAAAAATTGAACAAGGTAACAGACTTCAAATATTACTACTAATGTGAGTATAAAGAAGGTGGAGCTCACAACATAAATACAACCTAATGTAGACTGACCAACACCACCAGACTCAGACACAGCAACGCGTGGCCGGGCACAGCTAGTAAAACATAATGGCATAAAAATGTGCCTGAGTGGGCACCTAAAAATGAACTGGGCCAGAGAGAGTGCATAGAGTGAAGAATGTAAACTGGAGGAGAGGCAAATAACCCGGGACTGTTATCATGATAAGGGGCTTGGGATGGGGTAAACATAAAAACTATTTCCAATTGAAGGAATGTCCTCAAAGGCAGCCCCACGTAGAGTGCATTACAGTAGTCCGTTCTGGATGTAACTAAAGCAGTGATGGGCAACCTTTTGCGCTTGGGGTGTCAAAATTCGCCAAAAAACCTAGCATGACTTGGGTGGTGTGTCACTTTGAGAAAAAAACCATAATTTCGCAGTATGTATAGTTTAAATAACAGAAATGTATAATTGTAATATATAACTGTATTTTAATAAATCAAAAACTATTTACTACCATTATTTCCCTGTACAACCATCTATGGCACTTCTTGCAGTTTAAGCTTCACAAAGTTTCCACACTGATTTCTCTCTGTTCTAGTTTCAAAAAAGTCATGAATAATGAATAATCTATATATATAAAAGAGTGATGGCATCAGGGCAGCGGACAAAACAACAAAAGTAAACACCCCACAACCTCGAAAATTGACATCACAACCCCTCATCCATGCCTCTAGGTTGATACAACAAAAAGAAAAGAAAAATAAATTCCTAATTAGAGGGAGAGGAATAATAGTTTTTATCCAATTGCTGCCAGTTACAAGGCTAAGCTCCACCCACTTGGTCTCCTAGCAACCCACTCAGCCCAGTGTTAATAAAATAATGATAAAAAAAATACAAATAAGACAATAAAAATTATAAAAAACACTAAAATAATTAATACAATAAAATACTATAACAAAATGACTAAAAATAATACAACAAAATAATAAAATATAATAAATAAAAAAGATAAGTGACAATAAAATTAATTTAAAAAAATACAAATAACGTCAAATAAAAATTCCACAACAAGTTTTAACCGATACCACCACCACTTTGCCACAGCAACGCGTGGCCGGGCACAGCTAGTATAATAATAAAATAGTAATAATATGATATTATACTACAATAATGATAGAATAAATGATAGAATGACATAACTATAATATAATATAATACAATGATATAAAATATATTAATAGGATAAAATAATGATAAAAAATACAAATAAGACAATAAAAAATTATAAAAAACACTAAAATAATTAATACAATAAAATACTATAACAAAATGACTAAAAATAATACAACAAAATAATAAAATATAATAAATAAAAAAGATAAGTGACAATAAAATTAATTTTAAAAAATACAAATAACGTCAAATAAAAATTCCACAACAAGTTTTAACCGATACCACAGCAACGCGTGGCCGGGCACAGCTAGTATAATAATAAAATAGTAATAATATGATATTATACTACAATAATGATAGAATAAATGATAGAATGACATAACTATAATATAATATAATACAATGATATAAAATATATTAATAGGATAATATAATAATAGGATATAATAATAATCTATCTATATATAAATGTACTGTTCATTTGTAGGACGGAGTAAACAAAAAAAACAACTGGATGAAATGACACCAAATTTGGCGCGAAAACACTTAACAACCCAAGAGGTGAACTCCGCGTGTCAGCAAAAATGGCTAGACGTGTCAGTGTTGACACGCGTGTCATAGGTTCGCCATCACTGAACTAAAGCATGGACTGCTGTGGCCAACTCAGGCCTTTCTTGGTCCCATTATGGTTTTAATCCAGACTTGACCCATCCTGGCAGTGGAGTCCCTCCTGCTTGAGGCCGTGGTCAGTGGGTCAGTGTTGGGGGTCGGCACTTGCTCCAACCCCGCTCTTCTCTCTCCCGCCAGAACTTCCTCTACAAGTGCATTGGGACCGCCCTGGCCGCCTGCAACAACAAGGACCTGGTGCGGAAGCAGCTTCAGGACCTCCTGGAAACAGCCCGGTATCAGGAGGAAGCCGAAAGGGAGGTGAGGAAACCAAACCCCAAAGGCCATCTAGTCTAACCCCTGATGTCCTCGCAGGGAACCCACAGATAAAACTATATATTGTGTTGTCGAAGGCTTTCATGGCTGGAATCAGGGGGTTGTTGTGTGTTTTCCGGGCTGCCTGGCCTTGTTCCAGAAGCATTCTCTCCTGACATTTCGCCCACATCTATGGCAGGCATCCTCCATCAGCAATTGTCATGTCACAATTGAATCCAATCTTCACCTCCTCCGTAATGCTGTTTCCCCAGATTCTACTTTTTTTATGATGGTGTCTTCAGCCTTGGCAAGCCTTCATAGACCCTTGCCAGACTCCAATCATACGAGGGTTGAATGAAAAGTAATGCCTCCACCTTCGTAACTCCTCAACAGATGGCAGTCCTGGTCTGCGGCATGTCCTGGTTTGTTCAGGAGACTCTTCTCTACATTTCCATTTGGCGGGAAGCCTTAGCATTGAATGGTTGTGTTTTTAAAGTATGAAGTATGGAATCTTGCGCAGACGGTCGGTCAATGCGACTTAAGCAATGTGCAGTCATTGGAGATTCATTGGAGATGGAGATTCATCAGAGAATGCAAGCTGTTTATGGTGATTGTGTTGATGTGAGTCCTGTGTGTCATTGGGCGAGTAGGTTTAAAGATGTTGAGGTCGGAACACCTGACTTGCGTGACAAACAAAGAGTTGGACGTCCTGTGACAGAAACCATCGAATTTCACAAGCAAAAGGTAGACAGATTGATTCAGGTTGATCGTGGTATCACTCAGAGAGAAATGTCAAGCATACTTGGCATTTCACAAGAATGTGCGGGTCACATTATTGCTTTGCTTGGCTATCGGAAGATCTGCGCACAATGGGGACTGCGAGACGCTGGACGCGGAAGCAGAGTGTCGACTTCTTCCGTGACGGCTTCAGAAAACTTTTTCATCGTTGGCAGAAATGTATCCAATTGTCTGGTGATGATGTGGAAAAGTGAATAGTGGTAGTTAAAGAGCACGTTCTAGGGATTATTGTTAATGTGGGATTTGTGTATTGATAGTGTTTAAATGCAATTTGTGTCTTGCCTGTATTGCATACTGATTGCATCGTCCAGAGTGTACTATAGTCTGGAAAGAGTTAATTACTAAGAAGCTGTGTTGACCTTGATGTGTGGCTGGGACTGGGGAGTGTCCAGACACAAGTGTGTATGCATTACTGATTGCATCAGTTCAGTTCTGTTCTGTTTGCCTAGAGTGAGAGTCCTGTGTCTATTGTCTGCAAGTCTGTTTGTCTTGTACAGTAAAACTTGTATATAGTTTTACCATTGTCTCTGATGTCTCTTCATTCTCCATTCCACTGACTCCAACTACTGCTGCACTGAAGATTACTCTGACAATTATTTCTGCGTTTGATTTATTAAAATACTCCCATCCAAACCCAAGTAACGAAGGCGGAGGCATTACTTTTCATTCAACTCTCTTACAATGTCATGTTGCCCACTCTGCTGGGTGTGGAGTGTCTGGACGGTCTGACCCTTTGCTCCATGTGCTTCCCATCCAGGGCTTGGCCTCCTGCCTGGGCCTCTGTGCGGTCACTCACCTGGACGAGACCCTGGCCAAACTGGAGGAGTTCGTCAAGTCGGACGTCTTCAAGAAATCGGCAGGCCTCTTCAGCATCTTCAAGGTGAGATGGGCTTCGCAGTACTTCTCCAAGAGCCAAACACCCACCTGCTTCTATATCAGGCATGGGCCAACTTCGGCCCTCCTCCGGGTGTTTTGGACTTCAACTCCCACCATTCCTAACCGCCGGTAGGCGGTTAGGAATGGTGGGAGTTGAAGTCCAAAACACCCGGAGGAGGGCCGAAGTTGGCCCATGCCTGATCAATACCAATGACCTTACATATACAGTATTTGGTGTATTGAATGTATGCCCATGTCCCAGCAGCATTCTCTCCTGACATTTTGCCTGCATCTGTAGCTAATGGCATCCTAAATGGCGATTTGCAGTGAGGCAAATATATATCTGTGGAATGATGTCCAGGGTAGGAGAAAGAACCCTTGTCTGTTTGAAGTAAGTGTGAATGTTGCAGTTAGCAAACTTGAATAGCATTGAGTAGCCTGGCAGCTGCAAAGTCAATCAGTGAAGGTATCTGCATAGAGGTGGCCTGGCTGTTGCTGCCTCTGTTTGGGTGGTGTTAACCGCTCCTTGATTGACTCCAGTATAAGCCGAGGGTGGTAAATTTCAGAAATAAAAATACAGTAGAGTCTCACTTATCCAACGTAAATGGGCCGTCAGAATGTTGGATAAGCGAATATGTTGGATAATAAGGAGAGATTAAGGAAAAGCCTATTAAACATCAAATTAGGTTATGATTTTACAAATTAAGCACCAAAACATCATGTTTAACAACAAATTTGACAGAAAACGTAGTTCAATACATAGTAATGCTACATAGTAATTACTGTATTTACGAATTTAGCACCAAAATATCACGATATATTGAAAAAATTGACTACAAAAATGCGTTGGATAATCCAGAACGTTGGATAAGCGAGTGTTGGATAAGTGAGACTCTACTGTAGATATCAATAAAATTACATTAATTGAGGCATCCGTAGTTTAAATGTTTTTGAATCTTTACATCAAACTGTAATTTAAGATATGACTGTCCAACTCTGATTAAATCATTATTTTTATCTTCTTCAATGTCAATGTGCTTATGTATCCTTTTAATAGTAATAGAGTGAAATAAAAATACAATAATAATAAAGGCAGTAAAATAATAAATGTGATAATAATAAATAGAGTAAAATAATAAATGTAATAATAATTAATAGAGTAAAATAATAAATGTAACAATACCAATAATAATAGAGAAAAATAATAAATGTACCATATATACTTGAGTATAAGACAACCTGAATATAAGCCCACCAGGACCCTCATCCAAGTATAAGCCGAGGAGGGTTTTTTTCAGTCCTAAAAAGGGCTGAAAAACTGGGTTTATACTCGCGTATATACAGTATTTACATAGCACTGCCGGAGCGGTTCATCTAAGCATCTGGCAAGATTGATTGTGACCGAGCAAAACATCCAGAAACTGCACGCTGTTTCCCTCTAGCAATAACTCACTCTCTATGCATTTAACTCTTACACTACTGGAATACTGCACTACATTGCACATTGCTTTAAACCAGGGGTCCTCAAACTTTTTAAGCCGAGGGCCGGTCCACAATCCTTCAGAATGTTGAGGGGCCGGATTATCATTTGAAAATAAAATACAAACAAATTCTGATGCACACTGCACATGTCTTATTTGTAGTGCAAAAACAACAACAACAACAACAACAAGAACAATGAAAGAACAATACATTATTTAAAAATAAAAACAATTTTAACCAACATACATTTATCAGGATTTCAATGGGAATTGTGGTCCTGCTTCTGGCCAATGAGATAGTCAAGTTAATTAGGGTTGTTGTTGTTGTTGTTGTTGTTGTGGTTGTGGTTGTGTGCCTTCAAGTCATTTCAGACTTTGGGCGAGCCTAAGTCAAAAATGTATTTATTTATTATTTATTTATTTACTGCATTTATTTACTACATTTGTATCACACCCTTCTCACCCCAAAGGGGACTCAGAGTGGCTTACAAATTATATGTACATACAATATATGATATTATTAGCATAGCACAATATTAGCATTATATATTACTATAGTGAACTATACCACTATACTGTAATATTATATGTAATATTATATATAATATAGAATACATAATTAATATTATTATATGGTATTAGTGTTATATTGTATTACATTATAATATTATTATCAATATTATATGTACATACAATATATGATATTATTAGCATAGCACAATATTAGCATTATATATTACTATACTGAACTATACCACTATACTGTAATATTATATGTAATATTATATATAATATAGAATACATAATTAATATTATTATATGGTATTAGTGTTATATTGTATTACATTATAATATTATTATCAATATTATATGTACATACAATATATGATATTATTAGCATAGCACAATATTAGCATTATATATTACTATACTGAACTATACCACTATACTGTAATATTATATGTAATATTATATATAATATAGAATACATAATTAATATTATTATATGGTATTAGTGTTATATTGTATTACATTATAATATTATTATCAATATTATATGTACATACAATATATGATATTATTAGCATAGCACAATATTAGCATTATATATTACTATACTGAACTATACCACTATACTGTAATATTATATGTAATATTATATATAATATAGAATACATAATTAATATTATTATATGGTATTAGTGTTATATTGTATTACATTATAATATTATTATCAATATTATATGTACATACAATATATGATATTATTAGCATAGCACAATATTAGCATTATATATTACTATACTGAACTATACCACTATATTGTAATATTATATGTAATATTATATATAATATAGAATACATAATTAATATTATTATATGGTATTAGTGTTATATTGTATTACATTATAATATTATTATCAATATTATATGTACATACAATATATGATATTATTAGCATAGCACAATATTAGCATTATATATTACTATACTGAACTATACCACTATACTGTAATATTATATGTAATATTATATATAATATAGAATACATAATTAATATTATTATATGGTATTAGTGTTATATTGTATTACATTATAATATTATTATCAATATTATATGTACATACAATATATGATATTATTAGCATAGCACAATATTAGCATTATATATTACTATAGTGAACTATACCACTATACTGTAATATTATATGTAATATTATATATAATATAGAATACATAATTAATATTATTATATGGTATTAGTGTTATATTGTATTACATTATAATATTATTATCAATATTATATGTACATACAATATATGATATTATTAGCATAGCACAATATTAGCATTATATATTACTATACTGAACTATACCACTATACTGTAATATTATATGTAATATTATATATAATATAGAATACATAATTAATATTATTATATGGTATTAGTGTTATATTGTATTAAATTATAATATTATTATCAATATTATATGTACATACAATATATGATATTATTAGCATAGCACAATATTAGCATTATATATTACTATACTGAACTATACCACTATACTGTAATATTATATGTAATATTATATATAATATAGAATACATAATTAATATTATTATATGGTATTAGTGTTATATTGTATTACATTATAATATTATTATCAATATTATATGTACATACAATATATGATATTATTAGCATAGCACAATATTAGCATTATATATTACTATAGTGAACTATACCACTATACTGTAATATTATATGTAATATTATATATAATATAGAATATATAATTAATATTATTATATGATATTATTATTAGTGTTATATTGTATTAAATTATAATATTATTATCAATATTATATGTACATACAATATATTATATTATTAGCATAGCACAATATTAGCATTATATATTACTATACTGAACTATACCACTATACTGTAATATTATATGTAATATTATATATAATATAGAATATATAATTAATATTATTATATGGTATTAGTGTTATATTGTATTACATTATAATATTATTATCAATATTATATGTACATACAATATATGATATTATTAGCATAGCACAATATTAGCATTATATATTACTATACTGAACTATACCACTATACTGTAATATTATATGTAATACTAGCTGTGCCCGGCCACGCGTTGCTGTGGCAAAGTGGTGGTGGTATTAGTTAAAAGTTGTTGTGGAATTTTTATTTGATGTTATTTGTATTTTTTAAAATTAATTTTATTGTAACTTATCTTTTTTATTTGTTATATTTTATTATTTTGTTGTATTATTTTTAGTTATTTTGTTATAGTATTTTATTGTATTAATTTTTTAGTGTTTTTTATTGTATTATTTGTATTTATTTTATTTTTTATTCTTTTATTAACACTGGGCTGAGTGGGTTGCTAGGAGACCAAGTGGGCAGAGCTTAGAGCCTTCTAAGTGGAAGCAATTGGATAAAAACAATTATTTCTCTCCCTCTAATTAGGACTTTATTTTTCTTTGCTTTTTGTTGTATCAACCTAGAGGCGCGGATGATGGGTTGTGTTGTCAAATTTCGAGGTTGGGGGGCCTGTAGTTTTGTTGTTTTGTGGGTTGCCGTGATGCCATCACTCTTTTATATATATAGATTATATATAATATAGAATACATAATTAATATTATTATATGGTATTAGTGTTATATTGTATTACATTATAATATTATCTATATTATATGTATATACAATATATTATATTATAAAACTGAGGGCAGGGGCCAGGTAAATGACCTCGGAGGGCCGCATCCGACCCCCGGGCCTTAGTTTGGGGACCCCTGCTTTAAACCCTAAGTGAAATTTCAGACTACACAATCCAAAACTCCAACATACCTTCTTTCCTACTTTGCTTCCTTGCAGGACCGCAGTGACCACGAGGTGGAGAAGGTCAAGAGCACGCTGATCCTGTGCTACGGCCACGTGGCCAAACACGCCCCGAGGGAGCTGGTGCTGGCCCGCATCGAGACCGACATCCTGCGCAACATCTTCCTCTACTTCAACACCAAGGTGGGCCCTCCTTTCGCCAGGCGGGAAAACGGGGAAGGGGTTTGGACGGAGGAAATCTGTGCTCAGCCTAAGCCTTAACGCCCGTCTCCCTTTTATTTCGTTCAGGTTCTGGGAATAAAGGTAGAAACCAAGGTACAGTGTGCTAAGGCCCTCTCGCCCTCTTCTGTCCTCTCCGCCTGCTTCTCTCTCTCTGTTTTCTAACAAACTTTTTGGAGAAGGAGACGCGGACGGCGGGAGAAAGCCCTTCCCTGGGGAACCTTGGCTTAGATTGCGCTGGAATGCAAGAGAAAAAGAGAAAAAGCAGGGCATAAGTAGACATAACGATAAACATAATACTAGACACAATAATAAGCCTAACACTAAGCATAACAATGAGCATAATGAACATAACAATAAACATTACCATAAACATATCATAAATATAGCTATAATAATAACAATAACAATAACAACTGTCATGGAACCAAGTCCCAGGGCTGAATTTCCAAGCCCTGGACTTGGAGTCATAACATAAATAATCCTGGAAGCACCTGGCAGAAGAAGATAGAAGAGCCTGGGAACTCGGGGTTGAAAGCATAAACAATTATAATTGGTAGAGTGTGTGGGAATAGTAGAAATGTGATACATGGGGTGGGGTTTGATGATGATATTTGCGTGTGGTGTTACGTTGCATCAGAGGTGATAAAAATAACAGCACTGTAACAAACAAAGTACAGTAAACATAACAATAAACATAATACTAGACACAATAATAAGCCTAACACTAAGCATAACAATGAGCATAATGAACATAACAATAAACATATCATAAATATAGCTATAATAATAATAACATTGTAACAAACATAATACAGTAAACATAACGATAAACATAATACTAGACACAATAATAAGCCTAACACTAAGCATAACAATGAGCATAATGAACATAACAATAAACATATCATAAATATAGCTATAATAATAATAATAACATTGTAACAAACATAATACAGTAAACATAACGATAAACATAATACTAGACACAATAATAAGCCTAACACTAAGCATAACAATGAGCATAATGAACATAACAATAAACATATCATAAATATAGCTATAATAATAATAACATTGTAACAAACATAATACAGTAAACATAACGATAAACATAATACTAGACACAATAATAAGCCTAACACTAAGCATAACAATGAGCATAATGAACATAACAATAAACATATCATAAATATAGCTATAATAATAATAATAACATTGTAACAAACATAATACAGTAAACATAACGATAAACATAATACTAGACACAATAATAAGCCTAACACTAAGCATAACAATGAGCATAATGAACATAACAATAAACATATCATAAATATAGCTATAATAATAATAACATTGTAACAAACATAATACAGTAAACATAACAATAAACATAATACTAGACACAATAATAAGCCTAACACTAAGCATAACAATGAGCATAATGAACATAACAATAAACATATCATAAATATAGCTATAAGAATAATAATAACATTGTAACAAACATAATACAGTAAACATAACGATAAACATAATACTAGACACAATAATAAGCCTAACACTAAGCATAACAATGAGCATAATGAACATAACAATAAACATATCATAAATATAGCTATAATAATAATAATAACAGCACTGTAACAAACATAATACAGTAAACATAACGATAAACATAATACTAGACACAATAATAAGCCTAACACTAAGCATAACAATGAGCATAATGAACATAACAATAAACATATCATAAATATAGCTATAATAATAATAATAACAGCACTGTAACAAACATAATAAAGTAAACATAACGA
Organism: Anolis carolinensis; assembly: GCF_035594765.1. NCBI lineage: Eukaryota > Metazoa > Chordata > Lepidosauria > Squamata > Anolidae > Anolis > Anolis carolinensis. Next base: position 130,242 of record NW_026943849.1, on the reverse strand, counting down.
TAAACATAATACTAGACACAATAATAAGCCTAACACTAAGCATAACAATGAGCATAATGAACATAACAATAAACATTACCATAAACATATCATAAACATAGCTATAATAATAATAATAATAACAGCACTGTAACAAACATAATACAGTAAACATAACGATAAACATAATACTAGACACAATAATAAGCCTAACACTAAGCATAACAATGAGCATAATGAACATAACAGTAAACATATCATAAATATAGCTATAATAATAATAACATTGTAACAAACATAATACAGTAAACATAACGATAAACATAATACTAGACACAATAATAAGCTTAACACTAAGCATAACAATGAGCATAATGAACATAACAATAAACATATCATAAATATAGCTATAAGAATAATAATAACATTGTAACAAACATAATACAGTAAACATAACGATAAACATAATACTAGACACAATAATAAGCCTAACACTAAGCATAACAATGAGCATAATGAACATAACAATAAACATATCATAAATATAGCTATAAGAATAATAATAACATTGTAACAAACATAATACAGTAAACATAACGATAAACATAATACTAGACACAATAATAAGCTTAACACTAAGCATAACAATGAGCATAATGAACATAACAATAAACATATCATAAATATAGCTATAAGAATAATAATAACATTGTAACAAACATAATACAGTAAACATAACGATAAACATAATACTAGACACAATAATAAGCTTAACACTAAGCATAACAATGAGCATAATGAACATAACAATAAACATATCATAAATATAGCTATAAGAATAATAATAACATTGTAACAAACATAATACAGTAAACATAACGATAAACATAATACTAGACACAATAATAAGCCTAACACTAAGCATAACAATGAGCATAATGAACATAACAGTAAACATATCATAAATATAGCTATAATAATAATAACATTGTAACAAACATAATACAGTAAACATAACGATAAACATAATACTAGACACAATAATAAGCCTAACACTAAGCATAACAATGAGCATAATGAACATAACAATAAACATATCATAAATATAGCTATAATAATAATAATAACAGCACTGTAACAAACATAATACAGTAAACATAACGATAAACATAATACTAGACACAATAATAAGCTTAACACTAAGCATAACAATGAGCATAATGAACATAACAATAAACATATCATAAATATAGCTATAATAATAATAACATTGTAACAAACATAATACAGTAAACATAACGATAAACATAATACTAGACACAATAATAAGCCTAACACTAAGCATAACAATGAGCATAATGTACATAACAATAAACATATCATAAATATAGCTATAATAATAATAATAACAGCACTGTAACAAACATAATACAGTAAACATAACGATAAACATAATACTAGACACAATAATAAGCCTAACACTAAGCATAACAATGAGCATAATGAACATAACAGTAAACATATCATAAATATAGCTATAATAATAATAACATTGTAACAAACATAATACAGTAAACATAACGATAAACATAATACTAGACACAATAATAAGCTTAACACTAAGCATAACAATGAGCATAATGAACATAACAATAAACATATCATAAATATAGCTATAAGAATAATAATAACATTGTAACAAACATAATACAGTAAACATAACGATAAACATAATACTAGACACAATAATAAGCCTAACACTAAACATAACAATGAGCATAATGAACATAACAATAAACATATCATAAATATAGCTATAATAATAATAATAACATTGTAACAAACATAATACAGTAAACATAACGATAAACATAATACTAGACACAATAATAAGCCTAACACTAAGCATAACAATGAGCATAATGAACATAACAATAAACATATCATAAATATAGCTATAATAATAATAATAACAGCACTGTAACAAACATAATACAGTAAACATAACGATAAACATAATACTAGACACAATAATAAGCCTAACACTAAGCATAACAATGAGCATAATGAACATAACAGTAAACATATCATAAATATAGCTATAATAATAATAACATTGTAACAAACATAATACAGTAAACATAACGATAAACATAATACTAGACACAATAATAAGCTTAACACTAAGCATAACAATGAGCATAATGAACATAACAATAAACATATCATAAATATAGCTATAATAATAATAACATTGTAACAAACATAATACAGTAAACATAACGATAAACATAATGCTAGACACAATAATAAGCTTAACACTAAGCATAACAATGAGCATAATGAACATAACAATAAACATATCATAAATATAGCTATAATAATAATAACATTGTAACAAACATAATACAGTAAACATAACGATAAACATAATACTAGACACAATAATAAGCCTAACACTAAGCATAACAATGAGCATAATGAACATAACAGTAAACATATCATAAATATAGCTATAATAATAATAACATTGTAACAAACATAATACAGTAAACATAACGATAAACATAATACTAGACACAATAATAAGCTTAACACTAAGCATAACAATGAGCATAATGAACATAACAATAAACATATCATAAATATAGCTATAATAATAATAACATTGTAACAAACATAATACAGTAAACATAACGATAAACATAATACTAGACACAATAATAAGCCTAACACTAAGCATAACAATGAGCATAATGAACATAACAATAAACATATCATAAATATAGCTATAATAATAATAATAACAGCACTGTAACAAACATAATACAGTAAACATAACGATAAACATAATACTAGACACAATAATAAGCCTAACACTAAGCATAACAATGAGCATAATGAACATAACAGTAAACATATCATAAATATAGCTATAAGAATAATAACAACACTGTAACAAACATAATACAGTAAACATAACGATAAACATAATACTAGACACAATAATAAGCTTAACACTAAGCATAACAATGAGCATAATGAACATAACAGTAAACATATCATAAATATAGCTATAATAATAATAACATTGTAACAAACATAATACAGTAAACATAACGATAAACATAATACTAGACACAATAATAAGCTTAACACTAAGCATAACAATGAGCATAATGAACATAACAATAAACATTACCATAAACATATCATAAATATAGCTATAATAATAACAATAACAATAACAACACTGTAACAAACATAATACAGTAAACATAACGATAAACATAATACTAGACACAATAATAAGCCTAACACTAAGCATAACAATGAGCATAATGAACATAACAATAAACATATCATAAATATAGCTATAATAATAATAATAACATTGTAACAAACATAATACAGTAAACATAACGATAAACATAATACTAGACACAATAATAAGCCTAACACTAAGCATAACAATGAGCATAATGAACATAACAGTAAACATATTATAAATATAGCTATAATAATAATAACATTGTAACAAACATAATACAGTAAACATAACGATAAACATAATACTAGACACAATAATAAGCCTAACACTAAGCATAACAATGAGCATAATGAACATAACAGTAAACATATCATAAATATAGCTATAATAATAATAACATTGTAACAAACATAATACAGTAAACATAACGATAAATATAATACTAGACACAATAATAAGCTTAACACTAAGCATAACAATGAGCATAATGAACATAACAATAAACATATCATAAATATAGCTATAAGAATAATAATAACATTGTAACAAACATAATACAGTAAACATAACGATAAACATAATACTAGACACAATAATAAGCTTAACACTAAGCATAACAATGAGCATAATGAACATAACAATAAACATATCATAAATATAGCTATAATAATAATAATAACATTGTAACAAACATAATACAGTAAACATAACGATAAACATAATACTAGACACAATAATAAGCCTAACACTAAGCATAACAATGAGCATAATGAACATAACAGTAAACATATCATAAATATAGCTATAATAATAATAACATTGTAACAAACATAATACAGTAAACATAACGATAAACATAATACTAGACACAATAATAAGCCTAACACTAAGCATAACAATGAGCATAATGAACATAACAGTAAACATATCATAAATATAGCTATAATAATAATAATAACATTGTAACAAACATAATACAGTAAACATAACGATAAACATAATACTAGACACAATAATAAGCTTAACACTAAGCATAACAATGAGCATAATGAACATAACAATAAACATATCATAAATATAGCTATAATAATAATAACATTGTAACAAACATAATACAGTAAACATAACGATAAACATAATACTAGACACAATAATAAGCCTAACACTAAGCATAACAATGAGCATAATGAACATAACAATAAACATATCATAAATATAGCTATAATAATAATAATAACAGCACTGTAACAAACATAATACAGTAAACATAACGATAAACATAATACTAGACACAATAATAAGCCTAACACTAAGCATAACAATGAGCATAATGAACATAACAGTAAACATATCATAAATATAGCTATAATAATAATAACATTGTAACAAACATAATACAGTAAACATAACGATAAACATAATACTAGACACAATAATAAGCTTAACACTAAGCATAACAATGAGCATAATGAACATAACAGTAAACATATCATAAATATAGCTATAATAATAATAACATTGTAACAAACATAATACAGTAAACATAACGATAAACATAATACTAGACACAATAATAAGCCTAACACTAAGCATAACAATGAGCATAATGAACATAACAATAAACATATCATAAATATAGCTATAATAATAATAATAACATTGTAACAAACATAATACAGTAAACATAACGATAAACATAATACTAGACACAATAATAAGCCTAACACTAAGCATAACAATGAGCATAATGAACATAACAATAAACATAACAATAAACATATCATAAACATAGCTATAATAATAATAACAATAACAACACTGTAACAAACATAATACAGTAAACATAACGATAAACATAATACTAGACACAATAATAAGCTTAATACTAAGCATAACAATGAGCATAATGAACATAACAATAAACATATCATAAACATAGCTATAATAATAATAATAACAACACTGTAACAAACATAATACAGTAAACATAACGATAAACATAATACTAGACACAATAATAAGCCTAACACTAAGCATAACAGTGAGCATAATGAACATAACAATAAACATTACCATAAACATATCATAAATATAGCTATAATAATAACAATAACAATAACAACACTGTAACAAACATAATTCAGTAAACATAACGATAAACATAATACTAGACACAATAATAAGCTTAACACTGAGCATAACAATGAGCATAACAATAAGTATATGCACAAACATAACCATAAACATAACCATAAACATATCATAAATATAGCTATAATTTTAATAACAATAACACTGTGTAACAAACATAATACAGTAAACATAACGATAAACATAATACTAGACATAATAATAAGCTTAACACTAAGCGTAATACTGAGCATAACAATAAACATAAACATATCATAAATATAGCTATAATAATAATAACAATAATAATAATAACACTGTGTAACAAAAATAATACAGTAAACATAACGATAAACATAATACTAGACATAATAATAAGCTTAACACTAAGCGTAATACTGAGCATAACAATAAATATAACCATAAACATATCATAAATACAGCTGTAATAATATTAATAACAATAATAATAACACTTTGTAATAAAAATAATACAGTAAACATAATGATAAACATAATACTAGACATAATAATAAGCTTAACACTAAGCGTAATACTGAGCATAACAATAAACATAAACATATCATAAATATAGCTATAATAATATTAATAACAATAACAATAATAATAACACTGTGTAACAAACATAATATAGTAAACATAACGATAATCTTAATACTAGACATAATAATAAGCTTAACACTAAGCACAATACTGAGCATAACAATAAACATAACCATAAACATATAAGTATAGCTATAATATTAATGATAATCACAATAATAATAACACTGTGTAAAAAACATAATACAGTAAACATAACCATAAACATATAAGTATAGCTATAATATTAATGACAATAACAATAATAATAACACTGTGTAACAAACATAATACAGTAAACATAACGATAAACATAATACTAGACATAATAATAAGCTTAACACTAAACATAATACTGAGCATAACAATAAACATAACCATAAACATATCATAAATATAGCTATAATAATAATAATAATAATAATAATAATAATAATAATAATAACAACAACACTATGTAACAAACATAATACAGTAGAGTCTCGCTTATCCAACATAAACGGGCTGGCAGAATGTTGGATCAGTGAAAATGTTGGATAATAAGGGAGGGTTAAGGAAAAGCCTATTAAACATCAAATTACATTATGCTTTTACAAATTAATAATTAAAATATCAAGTTTTAGAACAAATTGACAGAAAAAGCAGTTCAACACATGGCAATATTTTGTAATAATTACTGTATTTATAAATTTAGCAGCAAAAAATCGCAACGTATTGAAAACACTGACTACAAAAACACTGACAAATAAAAGGCAGACTGCGTTGGATAATACAGAATGTTGGATAAGCGAAGGTTGGACTCTACTGTAAAAGTGATCTTTTTTCCATGTCAGGAGCGACTTGAGAAACTGCAAGTCACTTCTGGTGTGAGAGAATTATCCAATAATGATAATAATAATAATAACATTACGTTTTTTTTATATACAGATTTTTTATTTTTTTAAACACAAAAAATACATACCGTAGACATGCAAAACATTTACAATTCCCACCACCAACGCGAGGATTATTTTCTTTTTACATATTTGTTTCTTTGTGAGACAATCTTTATATCTTTATCTTTATCCATTTCCATCCTATATACTAAATAACATTTGTATCTTGTTTCTTACAGCTTGATCTCCGGATTGATTCATGATATAGTTCTTTACCCTTGTCCATCTTTCTTCCATTTCTCTTGTTCTGTTTTCATTAGTTTTTACAACATTTAGTTTCACAATCATAATTTCAAATTCCATTTGCTCCACCATATATGGGTACCATTTACTTACTGACCATTTACTTACAAAAACGGTGTCACGCAATGTTATTATTTATTTATAAGTAAATAATAACATTACGTAACACCGTTTTTGTTCCTGAGTTATGAATAGCGCGAGAGGCCACTGGGGAAGGGCTTTCCCTGCCGACTAACTCGTCCTTGATGAGGACTACAGCCTTGTGCAGGATGTGGTTGAGTTCCAACACATTGCAAAACCACTGTCAACGCGTTTCCTACAGATTTTTAGCCAAAATCGGTGCCTTTTTGGGGGGCTGCAGGGAACCGAATAGGTCTCTATGATGCAACCCTTGAGATACAGGAAAAGTCCGTACTTCCAATTCTGGCAAACCATTGGGTCTGGGGAGGTTTTTGGGGGTCAGGGTCCTTCTCATGTCTCACTAACGTCTTTTCCTTCTGGCTTTGTTTGCACTAACCTCTGTGGGGAAGGCTCCAAGATTGGGTGGCTTTTTGATGTTTCCATAGAATGGAATGGAATAACTTTGTTGACATTGTACAACGAAATTAAATGCCACCCTAAATGCGCATCATACCCTGTTTCCCCGAAAATAAGACATCCCCAGAAAATAAGACCTAGTAGAGGTTTTGCTGAATTGCTAAATATAAGGCCTCCCCCGAAAGTAAGACCTAGCAAAGTTTGTGTTTGGAAGCATGCCCAATGAACAGAACACCAGAGCATGCAGGATTAGTAAATGTACATACCATAGAGTGTTGTACATGGAAATATTGGTAGTAACAAGAAATTCTTGATAGGATTCACAGTTTGTCTGGTTATGCTGGTTTGTGATGACAACTATTGTACAGTATATAATAAATGTTCATATTTTTGTTTATCAATACATTTGAATTCTTCTTCATGGAAAAATAAGACATCCCCAGAAAATAAGACCTAGTAGAGGTTTTGCTGAAATGCTAAATATAAGGCCTCCCCCGAAAGTAAGACCTAGCAAAGTTTTTGTTTGGAAGCATGCCGGATCGGTAAATGTACATACCATAGATTGTTGTACATGGAAACAAAGGTAGTAACAAGAAATAATAATAATAATAATATAATAACTTTATTCTTGTATCCCACCTCCATCTCCCAGAAGGGACTCAGGGCAGCTTGCACAGGGACAAGCCCAACAACAACATAAATTTACATACAAACAGAAATTTAAAACAGTAATTTAAAAACAGTATAACGATAAAATCTATATATATAAAAGAGTGATGGCATCACGGCGACCCACAAAACAACAAAACTACAGGCCCCCCAACCTCGAAATTTGACAACACAACCCATCATCCATGCCACTAGGTTGATACAACAAAAAGAAAAGAAAAATAAAGTCCTAATTAGAGAGAGAGAGGAATAATTGCTTTTATCCAATTGCTGCCAGTTAGAAAGCTAAGCTCCTCCAACTTGGTCTCCTAGCAACCCAATAAAAAATAATAAAAAACACTAAAAATTAATACCATAAAATACTATAATAACAGAAAATAACTAAAAATAATACAAGAAAATAAAAATATATAATAAATAAAAATATAACTTACAATAAAATTAATAAAAAATGCAAATAATGTCAAATAAAAATTACACAACAATTTTTAACCAATACCACCACCACTTTGTCACAGCAACGCGTGGCCGGGCACAGCTAGTATAATATAGAAATTCTTGAAAGGATTCACAGTTTGGTTATGATGGTTTGTGATGACAACTACTGTACAGTAGATAATACATTTTCATTTTTTAAAAATTCAACCATAAATGTGAATTCTTCTTCGTGGAAAAATAAGACATCCCCTGAAAATAAGACCTAGCGCCTCTTTGGGAGCAAAAGTTAATATAAGACACTGTCTTATTTTCGGGGAAACAGGGTATATGTAGAAAAACAAAAACACCCATCCTTCCACGTTCTGATCTCTATTGCACAGCCCCAAATGCCACACCAGTGTGAAACCAATATAGTCACAGCTCGCGGATAAAAACTCTCTCTCAGCCTCTTCGGCCTTGTTTTTATCATCCAGGTTTGTATGAATGTACACAAACTTGGTTTCATGCGCACAACCCTTTACTATTGTGCATAAAGTTGACATCAGGCCATGTAATTCTTGAAACATAAATACATTTTGTGTGGAGACCTGGATCCCATCTCCAAGAATACCCCATTATGTGTATGCATTAGGCTTGCTCAAATAATTCGTTTTCCCCGTTAACCGTTATTAATTCGTTATTTTCATTTGTTTTGAAGCAATTTTGAAGCATTGGTTGTCCACACGTCTGATATCGCGGTTTCGAATCGCGAGAGGCCGTTTTTCGTTATGTCGTCGTTTTCTTCGTTAGGAAAAAAAAGCTTTTGCAAATCACCCAAACCATTCAGGCCCTTTCCTTTTGCCCCTCAGCAAAAGGGGCGTCACGGGCTCAGCCAATGGGAGGGGGCGAGGGGGAAGGAGGCCGAGGAGGAGGAGGAGGAAGACGGAGGGGGGAAATGGCCTGGTGTCTCTCTGTGAGGCGGGAAGGCGGCGGATGGAGCCGGGAATGGAGAGACCGAGAGAGACAGAGAGGGGCCCGGCGGTGAGGTTTTGACGTCTGTGCGAAGCTAGGCAAGTGGGGTTTATATATCTGTGGAAGGTCCAGGGTGGGAGAAAGAACTCTTGTCTGTGGGAGGCAAGTGTGAATGTTGCAATTGGTCACCTTGATTAGCATTGAATAGCCTTGCAGCTTCAAAGCCTGGCTGCTTCCTACCTGGGGGAATCCTTTGTTGGGAGGTATTAGCTGGCCCTGATTGTTTCCTGTCTGGAATTCCCATTTTCTGGGTGTTGTTCTTTTACTGTCCTGATTTTAGCTTTTCTGAAGCTAAAAATGCATATAAAATTGATTCTATAGGGAGGATAAATGATTGGATTTCAACTCCTACAGCTTGGCTTTCTCTGCCAATAATGGTACCCATCTTGGATATTGTAAGGGATTTATTATTATTATTATTATTATTATTATTATTATTATTATTATTATTATTATTAGACCTTGCTCCCAGGAAGGTGCCTTAGCTGTGGCTCCCAACTTATCTATCTACCTTTCCACATATTCTCCACATTGTGTGTATGTGTATGTATATTATATATACATGAGCCCCGATGGCGAAGTGTGTTAAAGCACTGAGCTGCTGAACTTGCAGACCGAAAGGTCCCAGGTTCAAATCCCGGGAGCAGAGTGAGTGCCCGCTGTTAGCTCCAGCTTCTGCCAACCTAGCAGCTTGAAAACATGCCAATGTGAGTAGATCAATAGGTACCGCTCTGGCGGGAAGGTAATGGCACTCCATGTAGTCATGCCGGCCACATGACCTTGGAGGTGTCTATGGACAACACTGGCTCTTGGGCTTAGAAATGGAGATGAGCACCAACCCCCAGAGTCAGACATGACTGAACTTAACGTCAAGGGATACCTTTACCTTTACCTATACACACACACACACACATATGCAGGGACTATATATATATATACACAGTATATATCACACACACACCAATTTAACAAAGTTTCAGCCACAAAAACAAAGTTTCTGAAGTAGAACAATGACTTTCACAGTAAAGACAACCCAATTTAACAGGAAATAAGACTTTCAAAGCAGGAACAGATTTCTGCAATTATTAAAAAATGGTTTATTATAAAAGCTATGAAAATTCGCCAAAAATCAGAGGATAAGGGAAACGTTCCAAATTTTGGTGAGCTATCAGTGTTAAATGTGTTCTACCACTGTACCAAGTTGGAAGAAGATCACTCAAAAAATGAGGGTGGGAGAGTCCTGTAAAGTCCTCTCCCTCTGTGCTGTTTTTGGGAATTGCGCATGCGCGTCCGCCATTAACGAATTAATTTAGAAAATAACGAATTTTCGTTAATTTCGAAATTTTTGGGGGGCCAAATTCGGAAATACCATCAGAAACGAAAAGCTGCCCCCCTCTAGTTTTGAAACGAGTTTAGAATCAAATTTTTCGTGGATCGATCAAGCCTAGTATGCATATACTCCAAAGTCCAAAACACTTCTCGTCTCAAGCATTTCGGATAAGAGAGGACTCAACTTGTATTGGTATTACTATGTGTGTAACGAAACATAAATATATTTTGTGTGGAGACTTGCGCCCATCTCTAAGAATACCCCATCACAATAGGCAATGTGCAGATATTTCAAAACAGAACACATTTCATGTTATCCAAGCATTTTGGATAAGGGAGATGCACATGTGTATGTACATATTCCAGAACCCAAAACATGTCTCTTCCCAAGCATTTTGGATAAGGGAGACTCAACTTGAATTTATTGGCATTGCTATGTATATAATCAGACATAAATACATTTTGTGTGGAGACTTGCATCCCATCGCCAAGAATACCCCATTGCAATATGCAATGTGCACATATTCCAAAATTGAAAACACTTCTCGTCCCAAGTGGTTTGAATAAGGGAGATGCACATATTCCAAAACCCAAAACACTTCTCGTCCCAAGCATTTCGGATAAGGGAGACTCAACTTGTATTGGCATTGCTATGTGTATAAGGAAATATAAATACATTTTGTGTAGAGACTTGGATCCCATCTTTAGGAATACACCATTACACTATGTCAGGGGTCCCCAAACTAAGGCCCGGAGGCCAGATGCGGCCCATCGAAGCCATTTATCCGGCCCCCAAGGCACAAGGGGGTTGGGCTAAATGACCCAAGGGGTCTCTTCTTCTCTTACAACCATTAGTATTATTACTTTATTATGACACAGCAAACAAGATCGATATGCTGGATTTCGTATTATTATTATTATTATTATTATTATTATTATTATTATTATTATTATTAGCATTGAGTCTGGGTGGCCATCTGTCAGGGGTGCTTTGCTTGTGCTTTTGGTGCCAGAGGCAGAAGGGGGTTGGACTCAATGGCCCAAGGGGTCTCTTCCAACCCTCTTTTTTATTATTATTATTATTATTATTATTATTAGCATTGAGTCTGGGTGGCCATCTGTCAGGGGTGCTTTGCTTGTGCTTTTGGTGCCAGAGGCAGAAGGGGATTGGACTCAATGGCCCAAGGGGTCTCTTCCAACCCTCTTTATTGTTATTATTATTATTATTATTATTATTATTATTATTATTATTAGCATTGAGTCTGGGTGGCCATCTGTCAGGGGTGCTTTGCTTGTGCTTTTGGTGCACAAAGGCAGAAGGGGGTTGGACTCAATGGCCCAAGGGGTCTCTTCCAACCCTCTTTATTGTTATTATTATTATTATTATTATTATTATTATTATTAGCATTGAGTCTGGGTGGCCATCTGTCAGGGGTGCTTTGCTTGTGCTTTTGGTGCCAGAGGCAGAAGGGGGTTGGACTCAATGGCCCAAGGGGTCTCTTCCAACCCTCTTTATTATTATTATTATTATTATTATTATTATTATTATTAGCATTGAGTCTGGGTGGCCATCTGTCAGGGGTGCTTTGCTTGTGCTTTTGGTGCCAGAGGCAGAAGGGGGTTGGACTCAATGGCCCAAGGGGTCTCTTCCAACCCTCTTTATTGTTATTATTATTATTATTATTATTATTATTATTATTAGCATTGAGTCTGGGTGGCCATCTGTCAGGGGTGCTTTGCTTGTGCTTTTGGTGCCAGAGGCAGAAGGGGGTTGGACTCAATGGCCCAAGGGGTCTCTTCCAACCCTCTTTATTATTATTATTATTATTATTATTATTATTATTATTATTATTAGCATTGAGTCTGGGTGGCCATCTGTCAGGGGTGCTTTGCTTGTGCTTTTGGTGCCAGAGGCAGAAGGGGGTTGGACTCAATGGCCCAAGGGGTCTCTTCCAACCCTCTTTATTGTTATTATTATTATTATTATTATTATTATTATTATTATTATTAGCATTGAGTCTGGGTGGCCATCTGTCAGGGGTGCTTTGCTTGTGCTTTTGGTGCCAGAGGCAGAAGGGGGTTGGACTCAATGGCCCAAGGGGTCTCTTCCAACCCTCTTTATTATTATTATTATTATTATTATTATTATTATTATTATTATTATTATTAGCATTGAGTCTGGGTGGCCATCTGTCAGGGGTGCTTTGCTTGTGCTTTTGGTGCCAGAGGCAGAAGGGGGTTGGACTCAATGGCCCAAGGGGTCTCTTCCAACCCTCTTTATTGTTGTTATTATTATTATTATTATTATTATTATTATTATTATTATTAGCATTGAGTCTGGGTGGCCATCTGTCAGGGGTGCTTTGCTTGTGCTTTTGGTGCCAGAGGCAGAAGGGGGTTGGACTCAATGGCCCAAGGGGTCTCTTCCAACCCTCTTTATTGTTATTATTATTATTATTATTATTATTATTATTATTATTAGCATTGAGTCTGGGTGGCCATCTGTCAGGGGTGCTTTGCTTGTGCTTTTGGTGCCAGAGGCAGAAGGGGGTTGGACTCAATGGCCCAAGGGGTCTCTTCCAACCCTCTTTATTATTATTATTATTATTATTATTATTATTATTATTATTATTATTATTAGCATTGAGTCTGGGTGGCCATCTGTCAGGGGTGCTTTGCTTGTGCTTTTGGTGCCAGAGGCAGAAGGGGGTTGGACTCAATGGCCCAAGGGGTCTCTTCCAACCCTCTTTATTGTTATTATTATTATTATTATTATTATTATTATTATTATTATTAGCATTGAGTCTGGGTGGCCATCTGTCAGGGGTGCTTTGCTTGTGCTTTTGGTGCCAGAGGCAGAAGGGGGTTGGACTCAATGGCCCAAGGGGTCTCTTCCAACCCTCTTTATTATTATTATTATTATTATTATTATTATTATTATTATTAGCATTGAGTCTGGGTGGCCATCTGTCAGGGGTGCTTTGCTTGTGCTTTTGGTGCACAAAGGCAGAAGGGGGGTGGACTCAATGGCCCAAGGGGTCTCTTCCAACCCTCTTTATTGTTATTATTATTATTATTATTATTATTATTATTATTATTATTATTATTAGCATTGAGTCTGGGTGGCCATCTGTCAGGGGTGCTTTGCTTGTGCTTTTGGTGCCAGAGGCAGAAGGGGGTTGGACTCAATGGCCCAAGGGGTCTCTTCCAACCCTCTTTATTGTTGTTATTATTATTATTATTATTATTATTATTATTATTATTATTAGCATTGAGTCTGGGTGGCCATCTGTCAGGGGTGCTTTGCTTGTGCTTTTGGTGCCAGAGGCAGAAGGGGGTTGGACTCAATGGCCCAAGGGGTCTCTTCCAACCCTCTTTATTGTTATTATTATTATTATTATTATTATTATTATTATTATTATTAGCATTGAGTCTGGGTGGCCATCTGTCAGGGGTGCTTTGCTTGTGCTTTCAGTGCACAAAGGCAGAAAGGGATTGGACTCAATGGCCCAAGGGGTCTCTTCCAACCCTCTTTATTATTATTATTATTATTATTATTATTATTATTATTATTATTATTATTAGCATTGAGTCTGGGTGGCCATCTGTCAGGGGTGCTTTGCTTGTGCTTTTGGTGCACAAAGGCAGAAGGGGGTTGGACTCAATGGCCCAAGGAGTCTCTTCCAACCCTCTTTTTTATTATTATTATTATTATTATTATTATTATTATTATTTTATTATGACACAGCAAACAAGATAGATATGCTGGATTTCGTTTCACAAAACCACAAGTCGAACACTTCCCAAATGTCTAGGACTGTGTGATGTATTTTCGGATGATGCGCGCAGATCCCAGTAAGGTGGCCTTTTGCAGGTGGCAGATTGTAATTTTGTCAATGCCTATTGTTTCCAAATGCCGGCTGAGATCTTTTGGCACGGCACCCAGTGTGCCCATCACCACTGGGACCACCTGCACTGGTTTCTGCCAGAGTCTTTGAAGTTCAATCTTGAGGTCCTGAGAGCGGCTGAGTTTCTCCTGTTGTTTTTCGTCAATGCGACTGTCACCTGGGATGGCAACATCAATGATCCAAACCTTGTTCTTTTCCACAACTGTGATATCTGGTGTGTTGTGTTCCAGAACTTTGTCAGTCTGGATTCGGAAGTCCCACAGTATCTTTGCGTGTTCATTTTCCACGACCTTTGCTGGTTTGTGATCCCACCAGTTCTTTGCTGCTGGGAGGTGGTGCTTGAGGCATAAGTTCCAATGGATCATTTGGGCCACACAGTTGTGCCTCTGTTTGTAGTCTGTCTGTGCAATTTTCTTACAGCAGCTGAGGAGATGATCAATGGTTTCGTCAGCTTCCTTATTGCTCGGTGGCCAACTATAGTCCGGCCCTCCAATGGTCTGAAGGATTGTGAACTGGCCCCCTGTTTAAAAAGTTTGGGGACCCCTGCACTATGTGATATGCAAATATTCGGGGAGTAAATGTTATATACCTTTTTGATTACTCCCCTTGGATTTTATCCTTTGGACTGTTTGGACTGTTCCATCTTATACCCCTGTTCTCTTTATTTATATGCCTCTCTCTCCCGAGTTTTTAATTAAATGTTCATGTGGCCCGCCCTGTCTGCTCTGATTTGTGTTGTAATGTATATGATTATTTTTGTACTATTATATTGTGTTATGATATATTGTTTTATTTTGTTATATTGTATGGTGTCTGGGCATGGCCCCATGTAAGCCGCCCCGAGTCCCCATCGGGGAGATGGTGGCGGGTTATAAATAAAGTTTTATTATTATTATTATTCCAAAGCCCAAAAACACTTCTTGTCCCAAGCAGTTTGGCTAAGGGAGACTCAACTTGTATTCGCAATTTGTGTGGCGACTTGCATTGCATCTCCATGAGTATCCATCCCATTACGTGTATGCACATATTCCAAAATCCGGAACCCTTCTCGTCCCAAGTGTCAGGACCCAGGCTGCAGGGCACCAATAACCATACACAGAGGCCAGAATCTATCTAATATCTTTATTGAAGGAGTATATAAAGTTAATAAAAACAAGTGTAGAAAATAGTCCAGAAATAGACCTTTCAGGAAAGGTCCAAATTAGTCCAAAGAAACAATGTCCAATATGAAATATTAAGGTCCAAAGTTGTAATCCAATAACCGAAACACTCACTTTGCCAGGCAAAGTGAGGGGAGATGACAAGGTCCTTTAGTCCGTGAACTTGAGCAAGGCTAGGAAATAACTTGATACTTGGAACGCAAGGCTTGATTCAAGGCAACAAGGTAACGAGGAGCAAGAACAAGGTCCGTGGAAATACTTGGCAAAATCCGGGGAACAAGGCAAGGCTGAGTCCTGGAAATCAAGGCAAGGTCCGTGGAGGTAAACAAAGGCTGGAGACGAGAACGAAGGCTTGGAAACAGGAGCGAAGGCTTGGAATCAGGAACAAGGCTTGAAACAGGAACGAGGCTTGGAAACGGAGCGAAGGCTTGGAAACGGAGCGCGCTGTCCACACACAACTTGCTCCGGTAGCTGACGAATTGACTCCGCAAGATCCTTCCGGGGGCAAGGAACCTAAATAGGCCTTGTTTTCCCCACCAGAGAACGCTTCTCTGGGGAACCAGAAACGAAAGTCAATCTCTGTGTCCAGATGTATGACTCCCTAAAACTTCTCATGGGAACAGGCTTAATCATCTGAATGCTTTGCTGCTATTCTCAAACTCCTACGATTAGCCTGTTGCATCCCTTTCTGCTGGAGATAATAATTACGGCGCAAAAAAGGGGGAGAACTTGACTCCGGGCTTGTTTGGGAGATTTCTGGAAGACAAGCCTCCTGCAGGTGCAAAGGCTCAATTTCTGGCTGAATTGGTTCCTTTTCTGGCTGAAATGGTGGAAAACCCAAGTTCTCCTCTTCGTCAGTCACAACAGTACTAGGAATGGGACTACAAGGCCCATGAGTCATCACACTAAGCATTTTGGACAAAGGAGACTCAACTTCTATAAGTCTTCCTGTGGTGTTTAAGCTGCCGCAGGTGCCCAGCAATCCTGTGGCCCTCCTTGCCTGTGTCCAGCCCACGGTCACTCTCCTGCCGCCCCCCCCCCCCTTCTTCTCTCCGCAGGACTTGACCCTGAAGCTGTGCCTCATCCGGAGCGTCTGCATGATCTGCCAGGCCATTTGCGCCAGCGACCAGTCCGGGGACTTCTCCTTCTCCCGGAAGGCAGAGCTCGTTTTGCAGATGACGGTAAGCGGCAGCACGTGGAGGGAGGCCTGGGTTCAAAACCTCTGGCTGCGGTCCTGTGTTGAGATCATTTGAAAGAGGAGAAAGAGTTTAAAATGGCCAACCAGCAGCAGCATCAGTGTAGCACAGGCATGGGCAATAATAATAATAATAATAATAATAATAACTTTATTTTTATACCCCGCCTCTATCTCCCCGGAGGGGACTCAGGGCGGCTTACATGGGGCCAAGCCCGAATAAAAACAGTAGCAGTATAAAACACAGCAATAGACAACAACTTGCACAATAAAATAAAATAAAATAAAACATTAGCCAATAAAAAACAAGAACTAATAAAAACATGGATTAAAACAGAGAGATTGTAAAAGTAGACTGGGTAAGGTGCACCCTATAAATATTGTAGACACGAGGTGACTGATAAAGTGCTGCAAATTCTGGAAGTGCAAATTGGGATGGGAATAGACCCTACTGTGTCTATTTCGAGTTGACAAAGGGAAAAAGTGCAAACCGGTACAAGAATGGTCACAGATACAGATTGCTTCTGGATTAGCAATCTTTATCTAAAGGCTTGAGTCAAGAGCCAGGTTTTCAAGCTCTTTCTGAATGCTACCAGGGTGGGGGCTTGCCTGATTTCCCTGGGGAGCGAGTTCCAGAGCCGGGGGGCAAACTTGGGCCTTCTCTCCAGATATTTTGGATTGCAACTCCCACCATTCCTAACAGCCTCAGGCCCCTTCCTTTTCCTCCTCAAGCGGCCGAGGGGGGAAAGGAAAGGGCCTGAGGCTGCTAGTGTTGTGGTCATCTCTGAGCGGTTATATTGCGCCAAATTGCTATGTGTGTGTGTGTGTAAAGAAATCCTTGCAAAGATGTTTGCAGGAAATCTCTGCAAAAGAGCTCAGCTTTGCAGAGGCAAAGCCACGCCTAAAACAATGTATCAGTTTGATGGCAGATGGCTTGGTTTGTCAGTTGGTTTGTCAGTTAGAATTTGAGCTTGGAGGGAGAGCACAGAAATAGACAGGCTCTCTGGCTACGGTCAAGTAGCTGATTAATATGCTATGCTGTATATATTTTGAATGCTGATTGATTGGTTATTGATCCTATGCAACTACAAGGACATTGTACGATTGCTGAACTGTTTATTTGACTTCAACTCATCAAGTAAAGTTTCCTTTTGTTCTTTCAATTCCTCTGCCTGGTCTGAGTCTTTTGCACATGGTGTTAGCTGGACTCTGCTGATTCCGCTGCACACTCACCTGATAACAGGTTAGACTCAATTTAACCCTCTCTGGGGGAGATTCCACCAAAAATCAGCAGAGTAGCAAAAGCTTTCAAATGCAACAGTTACTTACATGGGGCGAGCAAAGAGAAGCCTTTCAACTTAGGATGGCTATGGAGTGCAGAGTCTCAGTAAAAGTTCAAAAAGTATTCATTCAGGTAAAAAGAACTCCATTGTATATAGTGTTGGATTATGGTTGCATGTGTATGAAATGTAAATCAAGTGTTTCTGCTGTTTTTGCAAGAGTGTGTGTTTCAGTAATGAAACAGTTAACAGCAGGCTAGTTTTGACTGACAGCCTGTTGTGACCGCTATGACCTATCAGTCATGATTTCCGGCTTTGGAGGTCGGAATTTCCTGCAGACTGAGGAATGTGTTTTTTCTTATCTCCGTGTGTGTTGAGCTGGTGCTTGCCGAGCGAAGAGGCTATAGAAGAATGCCAGCTCAGAGCGATGGCTTTTGCTATGCTTTGTAAATATGTTTGTAGATATTGAAATAAATGTTTGGACTTCGGACTACAGATGTGTTTGAGTCTGACATTGAACAGAGGAATTGGTGTGGCAGATGATTGCAACCAATTCATCAGGGTGCTGGAGAAGATGATCGATGGAGTCTGAAGAAACCCACCCAGCACGCACCCTGACCCCCACGCTGACAGATAGAAAGGCTTGGGAGCTGTCTAGTCTACTCTAGACTGGTTTCTAAGGAAAAATAAGAAAGGAAAAATAACAAACATCTAAATAGTTACATCTTGCCAGGAGAGATGGCAGGACGTGTTGTTAGCTAGAAGAACAAGGGGAGAAAAATGAACCAAAATGGTTCCAACCTCATGGTCCAGTTTATTGGGGCCATAAAAGACATTCTGACCAATGAGAAGTTAGTGTCCCTAAAGATTCACATTTCTACTAATTTCAAAGTAAGGGATGTGACGTACACAGGATAGAGTGAAACACAGTAAAGCCTGTCTAGGCATGCTTTGGAAACAGGGAAAGGATTCCCTCAATCTAACTCTATCATCTATCTGACGACATCTAGACTTGAGTCGTCCAGGGTGATTCCCAAGAGCTAGGACATTTTACCATTTTAGCATATCTAATGGAGAGTTCAGCAGATCAGAAGCTTCTAGGGCAGGGGTTTGTCTCCCTTTTGGAAGCAAAGCTTTGCCTGGAATTCCAAGAAATGTGTTTATATTTTATCATATGTTATATATAATGTACATATATCAGGCATGGGAGGCTTACAGTCACTGGATGACCAGCCTCAGATGGCATTATAATGCTATCCTGAATTTTATTAGGTCCCCATCATTTGTGTAGTTTAACTTACTGTATTACTCTTACATGGTTGCTGCATTTTCTCCACCAATGTCGTCGACAGAACTGTACGTGGTGGTTGATTGATATTACTAACTGTTGTAAAATTCTTGTTTTATCGTATTACTGTTCTATCTTTTGTATATTGCAAATTGTATTTATGCTGGTCGGGCTTTGCCCCATGTAAGCTGCCCCAAGTCCCCACAGGGAGATGGTGGCAGGGTATAAATCAGGGGTCCCCAAACTAAGGCCCGGGGGCCGGATGCGGCCCTCCAAGGCCATTTACCTGGCCCCCGCCCTCAGTTTTAGACTTAGGCTCGCCCAAAGTCTGAAATGACTTAAAGGCACACAACAATAACAATCCTACTTGACATTGGCCAGAAGCAGGCCCACACTTCCCACTGAAATCCTGATAAGTTTACAGTATGTTGGTTAAAATTGTTTTTATTTTTAAATATTGTATTGTTCTTTCATTTACTAATATTAAACTGATAAGAACAGATACTACACTTGATCTTAGCCAAATATTGTAAATGAAATATTGTAAATGAATAATATGGCAATATAATATATTGTGTGTGTATATAATGATAATAATATTATAATGTAATAAAGTATAATACTTATTTTTTTTTATTGCAGTATTTCTACCCCGCCTTTCTCACCCAATAGGGGACTCAGGGTGGCTAATAATAATAATAATAATAATAATAATAATAATAATAATAATAAAATATAATAATATTGTATAATATAATAATATTAACTATATATTATATATTAAATGTAATATTACTAATATTACAGTATAATGGTATAGTACAATATAGTAATATATAATGCTAATATTGTGCTATGCTAATAATATAATATATTGTATGTACATACAACTTGTAAGCAGTTCTGAATCCCCTTCAGGGTGAGAGAGGGTGGGGTATAAATGCAGTAAATAAATAATTGTTGCTGGGAGGGTTTTTTGCACCACAAATAAGGCATGTGCAGTGTGCATAGGAATTTGTTCGTTTTTGTTTTTGTTTTCAAATGATACTTCGGCCCCTCAACAATCTGAGGAACCATGAAACGGCCCTCCACGTAAAAAGTTTGAGGACCCCTGGTATAAATAAAGTATTACTACTACTACTACTACTACTACTACTACATTTGGTGCAAAATGCCCATGCTGGCAACACGACCAGGAGGTGCCTGTGGACAACAGCCTCCTCGGCTTGGAAATGGATCAAGAGCACCTCCCCATGGCCAGAGTTGGGCACCGCCTCCAGAAAGCCAGAGATGAAAGGAGAAGCCTTTGCCTTTGTTCTGTATATTTGCCTGTCATTGTTATTCCACTGTATTAAAAGCATTGAATGCTTGCCTATTTGTGTATGTTGTAATCTGCTCTGAGTCCCCTCGGGGAGCTACAGCGGAATATAAATAAAGTGTATTATTATTATTATTATCATTATTATTATTATTCCTCAGGACTTCATCAAAGCGGAGCCTGTGGACTCCCTGCGAACGTCCATCCGCCAGAAAGCCATGATGGCCTGCATGTACCTGGTGTATCCTTTCCTTTCTCTCCTCGGACTCCAACGCGACCCAGAAGTGTCCGAATGACAGCCGCTGATCCTGAGGCCGCCCAGGAGTCACAATAATAATAATAATAATAATTTTATTCTTATATCCTGCCCCATCTCCCCGGAGGGACTCGGGGCGGCTTACATGGGGCCATGCCCAGACACGACAGCACAAATCAGATAAAACATTAAACCGAGCAGTAAAACTTCAACATGATTAAAAACAGTCATAAAAGTCAATATACACAATAATATTAAAATCCCGATTTGGGTCAAAAGATCCAATGGCAGTCTACAATCTCTCCCAGGAAAGGCTTCCTTTCCTTGAGTTTACAACTTATAACAAAGTGCACTTTAGCTAGACTATTACTCTACTTCGCTGTTTTTAATTCTGTGTTTTATTAAGTGTGTTTTTGTTTTCATAGGTTAATGTTTAAATTTTATACTTGGTGTATGTTTTTGTTTACTGATGTATTTATTATTGTTTTTATCTGATATTATTTACAGTATTTATTTACAATATTTATATTCCGCCCTTCTTTCTCACCCCGAAGGGGACTCAGGGCGGATTACAATAAACACATATATGGCAAACATTTAATGCCAACAGACAAACAACATATATAGACAGACACAGAGGCATTTAACATTTTTTTTCCAGCTTCACGATTCCGGCCACAGGGGGAGCTGTTGCTTCACTGTCCACTCGTGGCTGTACTTCCTCATTCCTTTCCTCGTGTTTTTCTGGCAGTTTTATGATTTTGTAAATTAGTTAAATTAGCCTCCCGCATAAAGCGTACCTAAATTTCCCTACTTGACAGATGCAACTGTCTTTCGGGGCTGCATAGGTCAACAGCAAGCCGGGCTATTTAATGGTCGGGGGCTTAACCTGACCCGGGCTTCGAACTCATGACCTCTTGGTCAGTAGGGATTTATTGCAGCTGGTTACTAGCCAGCTGCGCCACAGCTCGGCCTGTGAGCCGCCACGAGTCCCCTTTGGGGGAGATGGAGGCGGGGTATGAATAAACTTATTATTATTATTATTACTTTATTGTATGACACAGCAAACAAGAAAGACATGCTGGATTTTGTATCACAAAATCCCATGTCGAACTCTTCCGAAGTGTCTAAGACTGTGTGATGTATTTTCGGATGATGCGCGCAGATCCCAGTCGGGTGGCCTTTTGCAGTTGGCAGATCGTAATTTTGTCAATGTCTATTGTTTCCAAATGCCGGCTGAGATCTTTTGGCACGGCACCCAGTGTGCCCATCACCACCGGGACCACCTGCACTGGTTTCTGCCAGAGTCTTTGCAGTTCAATCTTGAGGTCCTGAGAGCGGCTGAGTTTTTCCTGTTGTTTTTGGTCAATGCGACTGTCACCTGGGATGGCGACATCAATGATCCAAACCTTGTTCTTTTCCACAACTGTGATGTCTGGTGTGTTGTGTTCCAGAACTTTGTCAGTCTGGATTCGGAAGTCCCACAGTATTTTTGCGTGCTCATTTTCCAATACTTTTGCAGGTTTGTGATCCCACCAGTTCTTTGCTGCTGGGAGGTGGTACTTGAGGCATAAGTTCCAATGGATCATTTGGGCCACATAGTTGTGCCTCTGTTTGTAGTCTGTCTGTGCAATTTTCTTCCAGCAGCTGAGGAGATGATCCATGGTTTCGTCGGTTTCCTTGCACAGTCTGCATTTTGGGTCATCAGCTGATTTTTCGATCTTGGCCTGAATTGCCTTTGTCCTGATGTCTTGCTCCTGGGCTGCAAGGATCAGGCCTTCTGTCTCCTTCTTCAGGGTCCCATTCGTGAGCCAGAGCCAGGTCTTCTCCTTTGTCAGCTTTTCCTTCAATTTTGTCAAGGAACTTTCCATGCAATGTTTCGTTGTGCCAGCTGTCAGCTCTAGTTTGTAGTGCGGTTTTCTTGTACTGATTTTTTGTCTGCTGTGCTTTGAGGAGTTTCTGATTTTTGACTTTAATCAAAGCAGGTTTTTCACTTTGCTTTACATATTCTGCCAGGGCATGTTGTTCTTTATTATTATTATTATTATTATTATTATTATTATTATTATTATTATTACAGTAGAGTCTCATTTATCCAAGCCTTGCTTATCCAAGCTTCTGGATTATCCAAGCCATTTTTGTAATCAATGTTTTCAATATATCATGATATTTTGGTGCTAAATTCGTAAATACAGTAATTACAACATAATATTACTACGTATGGAACTACATTTTCTGTCAAATTTGTTGTATAACATGATGTTTTGGTGCTTCATTTGTAAAATCATAACCTAATTTGATGTCTAATAGGCTTTTCCTTAATTCCTCCTTATTATCCAAGATATTCGCTTATCCAAGCTTCTGCTGGCCTGTTTAGCTTGGATAAGTGAGATATTATTCTTTGGGAGGCAGTACCACTAAACACACAGTCAGAGCAGCCACCCTGGGATCTGTGGTTTTCTGAGGCCCGAGAACTCTTGGGCAGAGGAGACACAAGACCTCGTAACTAACTACATCTTCTAAGATTCTATAGCACTGAGCCATGTTGAGTTCAGGTGGCAACAGCTTTGCATCAATTCAGTCATGTTGATGCATTTAAAGGTTTTGCAGATCTGCACCTCCCATGATTTATTTATTTATTTTATTTACTACATTTATACAGTGTAGATGTACCTGGGATTTCTTGTGTTGCCTGCTGGTGTTGTCCTCCTTCCTTCCTTCCGTCTGTCCGTCCTTAACTTCCTCCTGCAGCATCCTGGAGCCCCCTTTGAGTGACACGGAGAAGGCTGAGCTGGTAGAGTCCTGCCTGAGCAGCGTCCTCCCCCTGCCGCTTCCGGACGCCCCAGAGGTACGTGGGGGATTTCATGCACCATCTAGGAGTGATTGCCAGTTTGATTGCCATCAAACTGGAGAATTTCGAGGGCCATCCTTTGGGGTTATGCCGTCACAACCAGGCACCTTTAAGATGTGCTTCTTTCTTTGCCCGGGTGAACTGCGGGGGCCTTACTTCGAAGCTCAGGAATCCCAGTAACCAGAGTCACTTCAAGTTGAAGAATCAAACAAGATTTTATTTTCTCAAAGTCCTTGGCAGACTTGGCACAAATTGTTGAGGTTACAAATACAAACAGTCAACTTATAAAACCTTGCAGATGTTCCTTTCTTGCTTTCCCCCTTAATTGCAGGGTTAACTTTTTCCAAAGACGAAGAGATCCTGAGATGCTCTCTACCCTAGCCCTGAGTGCTATATCAAAAAGGTCTTTCACTATCTAAGCTCAAAGCTAGCTTGGAGACGAAGTAATTAGAGCTTCTACCAATGGCAAAGAAATCCTGGGATATTCTTTGCCTCAGTGCTGAGTTGCTATCTTGGAAAGAGCAGGTCTTCCCATATCTGAACTCAGCACCAGTTTTATAGGCAAGAGGTCAGTACTTACAATGGCTTGTCTGATCTGGCCTGCCTTGACCACAAGCGCATCTGAGTTCTTTTCTCTTTTGTAAAAAGGGAAAAAGGCTTTTCAAAATGGAGATTTCATCCCCAGGAAAAGGGGCGGTCTCAAGAACAAAAGGATACTTTGCAAGCTTTCAGCAGCAAAGGCCTTGCAGAATGGTTACAAATCTTTGCTAATGGCTAACTGTCAGAGTGCTGCTGAGTCTGCAGCAACCCTGGAAAAAATGCAAAAAGGGTGCTATTCCCTACAACTATGAGAGAATGCAAATCAAATCCCTGGGAGACGGAACGGGGGTCCCATTGCATTCGTGGTTTCTCTTCTTTTCTCCCCGCCACAGCCTTTATGGAGCAACACCTTGCATGCCCTGAAGGACTTGCTGAAGAGCCTCCTCCACCGGCACATGACGCCACACGGCCTGCAGAACATGTTTGAGGTGAGCGGGGGGGGGGGGGCGAAATAGTGTGGTTAAATGGGGTTCGGGGACACCTGGGTAGCCACCTGCCCCCAGGCTCTTCAGAGGAGCCAATGCAAAAGGGAGACGGAGAAAGCGGGATCTGCACGGCACAATTAAGGCAGGGTTGCTGTGAGGCTGTATGGCCATGTTCCAGTAGCATTCTCTTCTGATGTTTTGCCTGCATCTGTGGCTGATGGCATCTTCAGAGGTTTTGTTGACAGTGAGTCAAGTATATATCCCTGTGGAACAATGTCCAAGGTGAGGCAAGTGGAGTACTGTATATACTCGGGTATAAGCCTAGTTTTTCAGCCCTTTTTTTAAGACTGAAAAAGCCCCCCTCGGATTATACTCGGGTGAGGGTCCTGGTTGGCTTATATTTGGGTCAGCATATACTCGAGAATATATGGTACATTTATTATTTTTTCTCTATTATTGGTATTATTACATTTGTTATTTTTCTCTATTATTGTTGCTACTATTATATTTATTTTACTCTACTATTATTATTATTATTGTTATTATTATTACATTTATTATTTCACTCTGATCTTATTATTATTGCATTTATTATTTTACTCTATTTATTATTACTTGTATTATTTTCCTGTATTTATTATTATTATTATTACATGTGTTATTTTACTGTATTATTATTAGAAGGATACATAAGCACATTTACATTGAAGAAGATGAGAATAATGGTTTGATCAGAGTTTCTGATCTTATTATTATTATTATTATTATTATTATTGCATTTATTATTTTACTCTATTTATTATTACATGTATTATTTTCGTGTATTTATTATTATTATTATTACATATATTATTTTACTCTATTATTATTACATGTATTATTTTCCTGTATTTATTATTATTATTATTATTATTATTATTATTATTATTATTATTACATGTATTATTTTACTCTATTATTATTAAAAGGACACATAAGCACATTTACATTGAAGAAGATGAGAATAATGATTGGATCAGAGTTGGACAGTCTTATCTTAAATTTGAGCTTTATGTAAATATTCAAAAACATTCAATCTATGGATGCCTCAATTAATGTAATTTTATTGGTATCCGTTTTTATTTCTGAAATTTACCACCCTCGGCTTATACTGGAGTCAATGTTTTCCCAATTTTTTTCGTGGTAAAATTAGGTGCCTCGGCTTATATTTGGGTTGGCTTATCCTCAAGTATATACGGTATTCACTCTATTATTAAAATTATTCACTCTATTATGTGAATCTCATGTGCACCCTCAGTTTGGAGGGGCCATTTATCCCCAAAAGATAAGCATTCGGTTTGAGTAAACACGGCGTTTGTTTCTCTCTTTTGTGACGTATTTCCCGACTCTTTCCCTCGGCAGCACCTGAGTCCCTGGATCAAGTCGGCCAAGGAGCACGAGCGGGAGCGGGCCGTGGACGTCAGTGCCGCCATCCTGGCCTTCTACCGGGAGAAGCTCAACGTCAGCGTAAGTCTCTCTCCCCCTTCATGCTGTTTCCATGGCTGGCCTAAAACCAGGGCTTGAGTGGGGCTGGACCAGGGGGTCTCGGTGGCCACGGATCTCGCACCCACAGCCTTCTCTTCCTCTCTCTCTCTGCAGACGGTGGTCCCGTTCTACAACCTGGGCTTCCTCATGGCCCTCTTCTCCCCGCGCTGCACCGACTCCCAGGCCAGCGTCCGGCAACATGCCGTGGACTGCGTCTACTCCCTCCTCTACGTCCAGCTCTGCTACGAAGGTAGTGGTCAGCACCGGGATTGGGGAGTTAGTGGTTTGTCATCCCATTCATGCTTCCAACCGACTCTTCAGGGAGTGCATTGTGCAGTTTGGCACCACTTCAACCTTGGTGCTGCGGGATCCTGGTTGCTGTAGTTTGCACTCAGAGAATCATAGAATCATAGAATAGTAGAGTTGGAAGAGACCACATGGGCCATCTAGTCCAACCCCCTGCTAAGAAGCAGGAAATCGCATTCAAAGCACCCCCGACAGATGGCCATCCAGCCTCTGCTTAAAAGCCTCCAAGGAAGGAGCCTCCACCACGGCCCCGGGGAGAGAGTTCCACTGTCGAACAGCCCTCACAGTGAGGAAGTTCTTCCTGATGTTCAGGTGGAATCTCCTTTCCTGTAGTTTGAAGCCATTGTTCCCTTGTGTCCTAGTCTGCAGGGCAGCAGAAAACAAGCTCCCTCCCTCCTCCCTATGACTTCCCTTCACGTATTTGTACATGGCTCTCATGTCTCCTCTCAGCCTTCTCTTCTGCAGGCTAAACATGCCCAGCTCTTTAAGCCGCTCCTCATAGGGCTTGTTCTCCAGACCCTTAATCATTTTCGTCGCCCTCCTCTGGACGCTTTCCATCTTGTCAACATCTCCCTTCAATTGCGGTGCCCAGAATTGGACACAGTGTGATTCCAGGTGTGGTCTAACCAAGGCAGAATATAATAAGGGGGAGCAGGACTTCCCTGGATCTAGACGCTATTCCCCTATTGATGAGGCCAGAATCCCATTGGCTTTTTTCGCTGCTGCATCACATTGTTGGCTCATGTTCATCTTCCTCCCCACGAGGACTCCAAGGTCTTTTTCGCACACACTGCTGTCAAGCCAGGCATCGTCCCCCATTCTGTATCTTTGATTTCCATTTTTTCTGCCGAAGTGAAGTATCTTGCATTTGTCCCTGTTGAACTTCATTTTGTTAGTTTTGGCCCATCTCTCTAGTCTGTCAAGATCGTTTTGAATTCTGCTCCTGTCTTCTGGAGTGTTAGCTATCCCTCCCAGTTTGGTGTCGTCTGCAAACTCTTTGGCAAACTAAAACGTTGGGAAACTTAAACTCCCAGTGTCCTGAATACTGTTTGAATCTTAAAACGCTCTTTATTCCATTTTCAGTGGGACAGGTTGCATCAGGCACTTTTCAGAGAAAGAAGTAAACACACAGACCCGGTACTGGTTTTGTAAATAACTACTTTGGTTACACAGGCAAAGGGGAAACATCGCCTATACTCAGCATTCACTCCACATACTTACTGACAGGGGATGATGGGGTGCAGAGTGGATTCCAAAATTCATCATCCCGGTCTCACCTCCTTCTCCAGACTGTATTCCCATGCTGAGAAACAGCACTGGTCAAGAAATACTCCAGCAGACGAAGTCCAACTGTTGATTAACTTTATTTACATAATCTATTTACAGTTGCATTTCTTGGCTTCAGAGCATAGCATTCATAGTCCATCTCCAGAGAGAGCTCAAGCCGAACACAGATAAAATAAACAACACATTCCTCTGTCCAGAGGAAGTTCCCCCAAAGGCCGGAAGTCATCCCTGATAGGTCATAGCAATCACAACAGGCTGTCAGTCAAAACTAGCCTGCTGTTAACCATTTCATCACTGAAAAATACACACTCCTGTTCATCAGCAGTAAACACTTGATTTACATTTCATACAAAATACAACCATACTCCAACACTTACTTAGGCGATCCCTCGTAGTTTGAGGATGATGGTCCTCTGTCTTCACTATCTTGGGGATGGATCCGTAGGTGGCTGAAGAGACCTATTCTTGACCCGCACATTCTCCCTTCCGCAGTGAGGACATCGGTTTCCAGGTGGAAGGCGGTCCCGGTCAGGGTTGGCTTAACAGGCCTTCCTCTTGGCACGTTTCTCCCTTAAGCCCTCCGTTCGTGCCTCTTCGAACTCCGCAGCACTGCTGGTCACAGCTGACCTCCAGTTAGAGCGCTCAAGGGCCAGGGCTTCCCAGTTCTCAGTGTCTATGCCACAGTTTTTAAGGTTGGCTTTAAGCCCATCTTTAAATCCACATACATTCATCATTCGTACTCACCATCCCTCTCCGTTAAGTTGATCAAGCTTGTTGGGAGGAAGAAGGTGAGTGGACACAATGCTGCATCCCTTGCAGATCTGCCACACAGTTGGAAACCAAAAGGGTCTCCTTACCTAGCGAGGTTGTTTAGATAACTTCCGTCATTTAGCTCAGACCTGCTGGAGCCTCATCCATTCCAGAACTGATGGGTTGTTTAACTTCTTTAACTTCAAGAGTCATTGTCTTTGAGTTTGTAAACAGACATTTACACGTAAAGTTCTCTGTTCAGTTCAGTGGATTTTTCATTAGCACTTTTCATGCCATAGTTAATCAAATTCTTCATCTCCTTTGTTCTCCATAACGAAGTTTTCCAGCTTCCATTTTTACAATGGTTCTTCAGCCTTGCTAGACCTTTATAGGTTCCAGACAGAACCCAAACATTCATTTCATTCAGTCTGTGTCCCTACGGGGAGATAGGGCGCCTATAAATAAGCATCATCATCATCATCATCATCATTATTATTATTGACACAACAACGTTGTATGACACAGCACACAAGATAGACATGCTGGATTTCGTTTCACAAAACCACAAGTCGAACACTTCCCAAGTGTCTAGGACTGTGTGATGTATTTTCGGATGATGCGTGCAGATCCCAGTTGGGTGGCCTTTTGCAGTTGGCAGATCGTGATTTTGTCAATGTCTATTGTTTCCAAATGCCGGCAGAGATCTTTTGGCACGGCACCCAGTGTGCCCATCACCACCGGGACCACCTGCACTGGTTTCTGCCAGAGTCTTTGAAGTTCAATCTTGAGGTCCTGAGAGCGACTGAATTTTTCTTGTTGTTTTTCGTCAATGCGACTGTCACCTGGGATGGCATCATCAATGATCCAAACCTTTTTCTTTTCCACAACTGTGATGTCTGGTGTGTTGTGTTCTAGAACTTTGTCAGTCTGGATTTGGAAGTCCCACAGTATCTTTGTGTGTTCATTTTCCACGATCTTTGCTGGTTTGTGATCCCACCAGTTCTTTGCTGCTGGGAGGTGGTACTTGAGGCATAAGTTCCAATGAATCATTTGGGCCACATAGTTGTGCCTCTGTTTGTAGTCTGTCTGTGCAATTTTCTTACAGCAGATGAGGATGTGATCAATGGTTTCGTCAGCTTCCTTGCAGTCTGCATTTTGGGTCATCAGCTGATTTTTCGATCTTGGCCTGGATTGCCTTTGTCCTGATGTCTTGCTCCTGGGCTGCAAGGATCAGGCCTTCTGTCTCCTTCCTTCTTCAGGGTCCCATTCGTGAGCCAGAGCCAGGTCTTCTATTATTATTATTATTATTATTATTATTATTATTATTATTATTATTAATTGCCTTTGTCCTGATGTCTTGCTCCTGGGCTGCAAGGATCAGGCCTTCTGTCTCCTTCTTCAGGGTCCCATTTGTGAGCCAGAGCCAGGTCTTCTCTTTATCAGCTTTTCCTTCAATTTTGTCAAGGAACTTTCCATGCAATGTTTTGTTGTGCCAGCTGTCAGCTCTAGTTTGTAGTGCAGTTTTCTTGTACTGGTTTTTTGTCTGTTGTGTTTTGAGGAGTTTCTGATTTTTGACTTCAATCAAAGCAGGTTCTTCATTATTATTATTATTCTTATTATTATTTCACTTGTCACACCAGGATTCCAGAGCATTGATCCCTGGCAGTTACAGAGGTGTTAAACTGCAATAATTCTACAGCTTTTAGATCAATCCTGGGTAGACAGGGCCTGTGCCGATTTCTTCTGGAAATGTTCATAGATTTTGGTGGTTGTTGTTGTTGTTGTTGTAAAAACAAAACTGGAAACATTGTGGCATGGAAGACTCCAATGTGGGTATTTAATTACAGATATTTGTTCTTTACAAACCATTAGATGCCTTCTACTTGGGAAAGATTTACCCTAGAAAAGGTCATACGGGTCAGTCAGACTGACCTTTGCTCCAAATACAGTAGAGTCTCACTTACCCAACATAAACGGGCCGGCAGAACGTTGGATAAGCGAAAATGTTGGATAATAAGGAGGGATAAAGGAAAAGCCTATTAAACGTCAAATTACGTTATGATTTTACAAATTAAGCAGCAAAAACATCATGTTTTACAACAAATCGACAGAAAAAGCAGTCCAAAAAATGGTAACCTTATGTAGTAATTACTGTATTTATGAAATTAGCACCAAAACATCACAATGTATTGAAAACATTGACTACAAAAACATTGGCTACTAACAAATTGACTACAAATAAAGATAGAATGGCATAAAATGAACTTACAGTTGCAACATTGTTGGAAATTAAATCCATAAAAAGTTCAATCCTTGCTGCCTAGAGAAACAGCTGTGGATCTGGGCAGGAGGCAGACTGCGTTGGATAATCCAGAACGTTGGATAAGCGGATGTTGGATAAGTGAGACTCTACTGTACTGGCCTAGTTGCAGGATCTCCAAATCAGATGCAGTTCTCTTTCTGGCCAGCAGGGGGCAGCATCTCCTTTGAGGTGAACGAGGACCAGAAAGAAGACTGGGGATGGATGGGTCCAATTGGGAAGGGAACTGCAGGAGGGCGTTTCATGTATCAATAAAACAATAATAAATCAATGCATCCAGAAATAAATAATAAATCAATGCATCCAGAAAACAAACAGAACAAAGCAAAAACAAAAAAACAAAAAAAAACCCACAACCCAGCAAGAGTGTCGACCAGACATCTCAAGCATTGCTTGCAAATTGAGCTGATTCCAAAAAAACACACAGCATAATGGCATATAATTAATTATGCAAAATGTGAGACCCGGGGGGGGGGGGGGGGGTTGAGGGTGCCATGGGAATACTGGCTCAGCACAAAAGTTGTCCAAAAATTGAAAGCCCTGCTTGCCACTTGAGGTCTTTGCTAAACAAGATTGCACCATATTCCCTTGAATGGCTTAATTGTGTATAATTATGTGCAAAGTGAGGCCCAAAAGGGTTAACCAATGTGATGGCGGCCACGTGGAGTTCTTGTTCAGATCATAATGAAATAACGAAGGCCAGACTGTTGCAGACGGGTCTTGTTTGGATTCTGGAAATGTAATGTGCGTAATTCCCATGGAGTAAACAACACAACATTACATTTTTTATATATATAGATATTTAAATAAAAATGAAAATAATACTTAAAAATGAGGATTTTCCAGCACTGGCCTCCAACATGGCCATACAGCCGCAACATAGAACAATCCTGTGATCCTGGCCATGAAAGCCTTCGACAACACCTTGAATGTTTGCCAGACTACAACAAAATCTACACTGAGAAGCGAAAGAGAATTGTAAATTTGAATGTTCAAATTGTTGCATGTTCAAAATTTTAGTTT
Organism: Anolis carolinensis; assembly: GCF_035594765.1. Classification (NCBI taxonomy): domain Eukaryota; kingdom Metazoa; phylum Chordata; class Lepidosauria; order Squamata; family Anolidae; genus Anolis; species Anolis carolinensis. The sequence goes on along the minus strand of NW_026943849.1, from coordinate 97,606 downwards.
TCGTGCTGGTGGGTACCTACATCAACCATTATATCTCACCATCTGCTTTTATTATTATTATTATTACTATCATCCTCATCATCATCATTAACATTATCATTATGTCCACTTAAAGCTCCATGCCAAGTTGACATCAATCACAAAAAACTATTATTATTGATCCCACAGGGTTTTCGCGGGACCACCGGGACGACTCCATCGAGAAGCTGAAGGCCCTGAAGCCCGGCCTGCGGGACCCCGACGTCAGCATCCTCTTCCAGGCCTGTTGCAGCATCGCAAAGGTCAGTCAGGCCATGGCCTGGGTGGGCTTCAGAGGGGGTTGCAACGATGGCAGGCATGGGCCCAAGTTAGCCCATGCCTGCCATAGATGTTTTTGAATGTTTGGTTTTGAATGCCATTCATGGGAAAACTAGAGCAAAATGTGCTAGAGCAGGATATGCTGCAGAATCAGTATTATGCCCAAGAGACATTTATGCCGCTTATCTGGGGAGTGTGGCATGTGGAGGGGGGGGTGTTCCTGATTCCAATCATCCTGCTGACCTTTACTCCTTTGCCCATCGCCCTCTGGCCAGGTCATTGCCAAGCGCCTTCCCCCAGACCAGATGCTGAGCCTGCTGCTCTCGATGCTGGAGGGCCTGGCGGATCCGGACCGGAACTGTTCCCGCGCCGCCACCGTCATGATCAACTCCATCCTCAAGGAGCGGGGGGCCGTCCTGCTGGAGAAGGTGAGGCCTTGGCTCTTTGGCCGCCTGGGTGTGACACAACTATGGAACGGCTGCTCTTGGTGTTTACACCTGAGTTCTATTCGGGGCCGGGCTTAGCACAGCAGGCTAAACTTCTAGCTGTAGAAAAATCCTGCCAAGCGAAAGGTTTGCAGTTTGAGCCCGGGTCGGGTGAGCACCTGCCGTTAGCCCTGTCAGGGTGGGTTTAAAAAACAATCAGCTCCACAGCACCCTGATTTATTGGTGATCCTTTGACGCTCACCAATTCATTCTTGGTCAGACAGTACCGACAAACAACACCTCAGTCGCAAATCAGCTGAACGCAGCGGTTCTAAGGCTTTATTCCAAATATATACAAAGGTATTTACAAGATACAAAGTCCATCGCTCTTTGCAGACATGCTTTCTCCTTGCCGTTCAGCCGAAGCACACACACTACAGATAACAGCACATTCCACAGGAGAATGATGAACGTCCTCACCAGCTGCAGCAGGCTATCACTCAAACTGGCCTGCTGTTAACAGTTAAGTTGCTGGAACACATGTCCGGTATACACAGTTGCAAACAGTAAAAACACTTTCATCCTTACACCCAAAATAAACCAACAAGCCCCAGCTCCCTGCCCACCTAGCAGATCAAAAGGAGAAATGCGGGTAGATAAATAGATACCATTTTTAGCAGGGAGGTAACCCTGTGGCTGGAATCAAGCACAACCTCCAAGATGCCGGAAATAAGATGGGAAATGCCTTTACCTCTGTCTGTGTATTGTCTGTGCTTGTTAATTGTATAACGCCATTGAATGCTTGCCGTTTGTGTGTTCTGTAAGCTGTTCCGAGTCCCCCTCGCGGAGATACAGTGGAATATAAATAAAGGTCACAGGCATTGGTCAAGGACACCTGGGATTTGACAAAAAACATGGGCTTCTGCACCGTTGTTGTTATTGTTGCTGTTGTTATACCCAAGATTTGGTGAAAGGCATGGGCTCCGGGACTGCTGCTGCTGCTGTTGATGTTGTTGTTGTTGTTGTTGTTGTTGTTGTTGTTGTTGCTGTTATACACAGGGACTTGGCAAAAAGCATGGGCTCTTGTATTATTATTATTACTATTACTACTACTATTACTATTATTATACACAGAGAATTGGTGAAAGGCATGAGCTTCTGCACTATTGGTGTTGTTATTGTTATTATAGAAAGGGACTTAGTGAAAGGCATGGGCTTCATTGTTGTTGTTGTTGTTGTTGGCATGGACTTCATTGTTGTTGTTGTTGTTATTATTATTATTATTATTATTATTATTATAATACACAGGTACTGTACTTGACAAAAGGCATGAACTCCTGCACTATTATTATTATTGTTGTTGTTGTTATTATTATACACAGGGACTTGACAAAAGGCATGGACTCCTGCATCATCATTATTATTACTATTATTATTATTGTATGACACAGCAAACAAGATAGATATGCTGGATTTTGTATTACAAAATCACAAGTTGGACACTTCCCAAGCGTCTAGGACTGTGTGATGTATTTTTGGATGATGTGTGCAGATCCCAGTCGGGTGGCCTTTTGCAGTTGGCAGATTGTGATTTTGTCAATGTCTATTGTTTCCAAATGCTGGCTGAGATCTTTTGGCACGGCACCCAGTGTGCCCATCACCACCGGGACCACCTGCACTGGTTATTATTATTATTATTATTATTATTATTATTATTATTATACATAGGGATTTGATCAAAGGCATGGGCTCCTGCATTATTGTTGTTGTTGTCGTTGTCATATTACCCTGTTTCCCCAAAAATAAGACAGTGTCTTATATTAATTTTTGCTCCCAAATATGTGCTAGGTCTTATTTTCAGGGGATGTCTTATTTTTCCATGAAGAAGAATTCACATTTATTGTTGAACTAAAAAAAAATGAATATTTATTATATACTGTACAGTAATTGTCATTACAAACCAGCATAACCAGACAAACTGTGAATTCTATCAAGAATTTCTTGTTACTATCATTATTTCCATGTACAACAATCTATGGTCCGTACATTTACCGATCCTGCATGCTCTGGTGTTCTGTTCGGCGGGCATGCTTCCAAACAAAAACTTTGCTAGGTCTTACTTTCAGGGGAGGTCTTATATTTAGCAATTCAGCAAAATCTCTACTAGGTCTTATTTTCTGAGGATGTCTTATTTTCAGAGAAACAGGGTATACATACAGGGACTCGACGAAAGGCCCCCTCCTCAAGCGCCAATTCTGTGATTGTGGTGGACTTTGAATGGAGATGGGATTGGGGCTGGTTTAGTGTTGGGTTCCCGGTTGGACTAGATGGCCTTTGGGGTCCCTCCCCAGTTCTATGATACTATGCATTCCTCACAGCCTCAGGCCCTTTCCTTTCCCCCCTCAGCCGCTTAAGCGGCTGAGTGGGGAAAGGAAGGGGCCCGAGGCTGTGAGGAATGGTGGGAGTTGAAGTCCAACACTCACCATGCCTGGTGTAGATGCATCTCCACTCAAAGGTCATCCAGCCTGGAGGGCCCAAGTTGGCCCAGGCCTGCTTTAATGTGTATTTGCAGCGTGGGTCCTCCAAGCACCATGCTCCCAAGCTGCCTTCAAGTTGCTCTGTTCCTGCCCTTGCTCTGACTCTTACCTTTGCAATGGCCTTTGCCCTCAGGTCCCGGAGATCCTGGAGATGGTGCACGCCAAGCTGCAGGAGGTGGACGAGGAGCCCGTCCGGAGGGCGGCCCAGCAGACGGTCTGCATCCTGGCCACGCAGCACAAGGCCGCCGTGGTGGCCACCCTCCTGGGACGCCCGTTGCCCCTCGACAGGTACCACCCGGGTGACCCTCAAGGGTCACCATCCTTGTTATATGGGGCCCTACAAGGTGACATGGCTGTTGCACCTCAGCACTGGTTCACCTTACTCTTAACACACACTCCACCACAGCAGACGTGGTTTGAACAGTTCATTGATAAAAGATAGCAAAGTCTGAATAAAAAGCAGTAAAGAAAGCAAACATCCAAATGCAATGGCAGTCCATAAAAGCAATATAATCCAATAGTAAAAGCAACTAGCAGAATATAAATCCAAGTCTCCGATATAGGAAATGAGTCCAGAAAGCAAAGCACCATGAGCTTCAGATTAAAGTCCAAAACACGGTTTCTAGGCATGAACATAAACGAGAATCCGTGAGCTAAGATAAGGCGGGAGATGTGCTTCCAAGAATCAGCGTTGCTACATCTGAAATCTCTCTCTGTTTCGCCTGTATTTATCTGTGTTTACAAGCCAGAAAGGCATTTCTCTGCCCTTGAATTCCCATGCGTTTGCCAGCTATTCTAAGGGAGCGTCTGGGGCGAACCTTTAATCTTAACCTTGTATCTCTATCTAAAGAAGACTCCTCTGAGTCACTGCCCGAAACACCTGAAACTTGTTGATGTTTGAACTCCTGGGAAAGATCACCTTTATCATTAGTTTCTGTTTCCTCAATAGGCCAAGGCCTCACTGACAATTCACCATTTCCAGCATTAGACAAATCAACATTTCCAGCTTCAGAGCCTTCGAGATTCCTCTCTTCAGCATTGCTTTGGTCAGCCTGCAAAACCCCAAATCCCCCTTCATCATCAGACTGAACCAAGTTGGAAACAATGACCTCACCTATCAGAATGAGGAACAGGAGGCAATGATGTAAACACAAATGCATCCCTCCTTCAGTTGTGAACAGGCCAACCTGTCCAGGGATGAGGACCCCCTTGACCTCTCCTTGGGACTCGTTGCAGGGGTGGCCTCGCAACTCCAGGTGTTCTTGGAGGAAACGGATTATCTGGATCCGTCGCAGTCTGGCTTTAGGCCGGGACATGGAACTGAAACAGCCTTGGTCGCCTTAGTGGGTGATCTACGCTGGGAACTGGACAGGGGGAGTGTGTCCCTGTTGGTTTTGCTGGACCTCACAGCGGCCTTTGATACCATTGACCATGATGTCCTTCTGGGTAACCTCACGAGGATGCTACTGTTCTGCCGTGGCTCCAGTCCTTCTGGAGGCTTGCACCAGAAGGTGTTATTGGGAGACATCTGCTTGGCCTCGCAACCATTGACTGGCAAGGTCCCGCAGGGTTCTGTACTGTCCCCCATGTTGTTTAACATCTACATGAAGTCGCTGGGGGAGATCATCTGGAGTTTTGGAGTTGGATGCCACCTGTACACAGATGACGTCCAACTCTATCATTCCTTCCCATGTATTGCTAAGGAGGCTGTTCAGGTCCTGCACCGGTGCTTGGTGGTTGTGTCGGGCTGGATGAGGGCAAACAAATTGAAGTTGAATCCTGACAAGACAGAGGTCCTCCTGGTCAGTCACAAGGCCGAACAGGGCATAGGGTTACAGCCTGTGCTGGACGGGCTTGCACTCCCCCTGAAGACGCAGGTTCGAAACTTGGGAGTGACCCTGGACTCATTGTGGAGCCTGGAAGCCCAGGTCTTGGTGGTGGCCAGGAGAGCTTTTGCACAATTAAAACTTGTGCAACAGTTGCACCTGTACCTTGGGAGGTCTGACTTGGCCTCGATAATCCGTGCTCTTGTTACATCTCATATAGACTACTGTAATGCACTCTAATAATAATAATAATAATAATAATAATAATAATAATAAAACTTTATTTATACCCCGCCACCATCTCCCCAATGGGGACTCGGGGCGGCTAACATGGGGCCATGCCCAGAGCAATACAACATAATAAAATATAAGAACAACATATCATAACACCATTTAAAATACAATAAATAATAATAAACAGAACATCAAGAAATCAAGAAAAAAAAAAAAAACTATAGATCAAGGGCAGGCCACTTGAACACAAAGATAAAACCCGGAGTGAGAGGGACAGAGAAGTACTCCACTATGGGCAGGGACATTTGGAAGGGGTAATCTGGAGGATAGAAGTTCGGAGGGGAGTAATACGGAGATATATGACAGACATTACTCACCGAAAGCACAATGGAAGAGCCATGTTTTTAATTCTCTCCTAAAAGCTAACAGAGTGGGAGCTTGCCTTATTTCAGTGGGAAGTGAGTTCCACAATCGGGGGGCCACAGCAGAGAAGGCCCTCTCCCTTGTACTTACAAGGCGAGCCTGGGATATAGGCAATGGTGATAACAGGGCCTCTCCGGATGATCGCAAGGAACGGGCAGGTTTATGGAAGGAGATACGATCACGGAGGTAGGTGGGTCCCAAACCGTTCAGGGCTTTATAGATGATGGTCTGCACCTTGAATTGGGACCGGAAGATGAACGGCAGCCAGTGGAGCTCCTTAAACAAGGGAGTGGATCTCTCCCTGTAATTTGCCCCCGTTATTAATCTGGCTGCCGAGCGTTGGACCAGTTGTAATTTCCGGGCCGTCTTCAAGGGAAGCCCCACGTAGAGTGCATTACAGTAGTGAGGTTGCCTCTACGTGAGGTTGCCTTTGAAGACGGCCTGGAAGCTTCAATTAGTCCAACTGGGACAGCATAGAGGGAACACACTACTCTGTTGTGTCAGCTCCACTGGCTGCTGGTGTGCTACCGAGACCCAATTCAGAGTGCTGACTTTGGTCTATAAAGCCCTAAAAGGTTCTGTACAGACACATCTCCTCCTCTGAGCCAAGAAGACCCTTAAGATCGTCTGGGAAGGCCCTGCTCTCGATCCCACCACCCTCTCAAGCACAATTCATGGGGACGAGAGATGGCCTTCCCAGTGGTGGCCCCTCGGCGGTGGAACTCCCTCAACAGGCCTCTCGCTTCAAAGACCTGGCTTTGTACCCAAGCGTTTGAAGAATAAGTTATCACTGATTTCGACACAGTCTGACTAAGGATTATGGATGAATGGAGTTATGCCCTTTATATGTTTGTAACCTGTTGTTCTATATGTTTTATTTGCACAACTGCTTTAATTGATGGGATGTGTTTTATTACTACGTTTTAAGGGCATTGAATTTTGCCGGAGTTGTAAGCCAGAGTTGGGGTGAGATAGGCAGGGGTATACATGAAGTAAATGAATAAATACATGTCCCCCTCCCTCCACCCACAGCTGCACGTGCACCATGTGGCAGGCGCTGGCCTCGGACCCCCCGCTGACCTCCCAGGTGCTGGAGCTGCTGCTGGAGAAGATCCACCGGGACGTGCCCTACAAGGAGAACAAGTCCTTCCTGCGCGGAAGCACCCCCGAGCGCGTGGCCACCCCCTTCCCGCTGGCCGTGAGTCGGACACCCTTTCTTCCCCATGGACCCCCTTTTGAATCCCATTTGTGGCCATGGACCCCCAAGACTATGGGAAATAACCACACCCAGTCTCTAGGCACATATCCCTTTGGAAATCATATCCCAAACAACCATAACCTTATTGAAAAGGAATAATGATGTCATATCTGTTTGGCAAATGTGAATCTCCATGAATATGTGGAGACCACCTTTGGAAAACCACTAGTCAAGAAAAGCAAGACCTTGTTAGAAGTCAACCCTTTGAACAAGTGATATTCATAAGTGTTCGTGTAATGGCACACAGGGAGCTCAGCTGTTAGACTGAAGAACCATGTCTTTTCACTGCCAAGGATGAAGACATGTACATGTCACTACAAACATATATTGGGTTAGCAGAGGATGGTTGTTTTTTTGAAGTTGACATTGCAGTTGCCCAAGGGCGGGCTGTGGCGCAGGCTGATGAGCAACCAGCTGCAGCCAACTGCAACAAATCACTCTGACCAAGAGGTCATGAGTTCGAGGCCAGCTCGGAGCCCCACGTTGGTCTTGTCTTTGTTCTATGTCAAGGCATTGAATGTTTGCCTATATGTGTAATGTGATCTGCCCTGAGTCCCCTTCAGGGTGAGAAGGGCGGAGTATAAATACTGTAAATAAATAAAATAAATAATATACACTCCCTTGAAACCTCTTAGTTTAACGTATGCACTCAGAGATAAAAAAAAACAAAGTCTTCTTTGAAAAATAACATATCTTGTTTACTCACAAACATCTTGTATTAATTCACCATAGAGGCACATTTCTTATTGAAGTTCAGTTATAGATAAGATATAGCTTCTCTGTGTGTTGAATACACAGGGTGTCATTCTTAATCAATAGCCCATTGTCTTTAGGTATAGTTGCACTATAGCTGAAGTCCATAAGTCATTCTTCTGTGCTGAAATCCAAACAGCAACATGCATCCACTTTCACTGAGGTCTGATGCAAACCGGCATCCACCTCCACTGAGGTGTAAAAGCAGACTGACTACAAAATGGAGTTCTGAGCCTGAACATGCTCAGTCCAATCACATGTCTATAACCTCTCCTACACCAAAGAGGTACAGTTAAACTAACAAATTAAGAATACAGGTAGAATACAGGTTAGCAAATACAGTAGAGTTTCACTTATCCAACATAAACGGGCCAGCAGAATGTTGGATACGCGAATATGTTGGATAATAAGGAGGCATTAAGGAAAAGCCTATTAAACATCAAATTAGGTTATGATTTTACAAACTAAGCACCAAAGCATCATGTTAGACAACAAATTTGGCAGAAAAAGTAGTTAAATATGCAGTAATGCTATGTAGTAATTACTGTATTTATGAATTTAGCACCAAAATATCACGATATATTGAAAACATTGACTACAAAAATGTGTTGGATAATCCAGAACGTTGGATAAGCAAGTGTTGGATAAGTGAGACTCTACTGTAAATACATTAACAAATAAATAGTGAAATGCTTGGGAAGTTGCTATTTCCAACAAAGACATACCATATTTAATTGAATCTGATGCTCACCTTTTTTGGCTAAATCACCTTGCCCGAATTAGGATGACCTAATCCCCAAAGGTGCGTGCTTGCCTCCCTTTGGTGGGAACCCTTTCAACTATGAATGAAACGAGCCCTTTCCTTGGGAAACCGAGGCTTCGCATCTGCAAGGTCTTGCCAAGGGAAGGGAAGCCAAGCCTTGGATGCCGGCCGGCCGCTGGTCAGTCCGGACACACTCCTTTGCGTTAACTCAACATTTTATTGGATTTCCAAAAATAAAAGCCCCCAACCGCTTAACCCCCCCTGAAATCCAAGCTAGTGTGACCCGTTCCTGGACAGTAATGATGGCAGCAGCAACATGTCAGCTAGGAACCGCTTTGGGAAGCAGATCTTCCAAAAGACCCTTCCCTGGAGGTTTCCAAGCAGGGGCTGGATGGCCATCTGTCAGGAGGGCTTGGATGGGGTCTTCCTTCGAGGCAGAAGGGGGTTGGACTGGATGGCCTTTGGGGGACCCTTCCGACTCTGTGATTCTATGACAGGCTGGATGGACATCTGTCGGGAGGGCTTGGATCGTGTCCTTTGTAGCAGAAGGAGGTTGGACTGGATGACCTTTGGGGGACCCTTCCAACTATGATTCTATGACTGATAGACTGGATGTCTGTCTGTCAGGAGGGCTTGGATGGGGTCTTCCTTCGAGGCAGAAGGGGGTTGGACTGGATGTCCTTTGAAGGGCCCTTCAAACTTTTTGACTGTATGACAAGCTGGTTGGCCATCTGTCAGGAGGACTTGAATTGTGTGCTTCGTGCCAGAATGGGGTTGGACTTGATGGCCTTTGGGGGACCTTTCTGTCTATGTCAGGCTGGATGTCTATCTGTCAGGAGGGCTTGAATGATGCCTTCGATCATGTCAGAAGGGGGTTGAACTGGATGGCCTTTAGGGGACCCTTCCAACTAACTAGGTTTCTATGACAGGCTTGATGTCCATCAGTCAGGAGGGTTTGGATAGTGGTAGAAGTGGGTTGGACTAGATGACCTTTGGGGGTCCCCTCCAATCTCTAGGCTGGATGTCTATCTGTTGGGAGGGTTTAGATGGTGTCTTCCATCATGGCAGAATGGGGTTGGACTGGATGGCCTTTGGGGGACCCTTCCAACTCTTAATTCTATGACAGGCTGGATGTGTATCTGTTAGGAGGGTTTAGATGGTGTCTTCCATCATGTCAGAAGGGCGTTGGACTGGATGGCCTTTGGGGGACCCTTCCAACTCTTTTAATTCTATGACAGGCTGGATGTCTATCTGACAGGAGGGCTTGGATGGTGTCTTCCATCATGTCAGAAGGGCGTTGGACTGGATGGCCTTTGGGGGACCCTTCCAACTCTTTTAATTCTATGACAGGCTGGATGTCTATCTGACAGGTGGGCTTGGATGGTGTCTTCCATCATGTCAGAAGGGATTTGGACTGGATGGCCTTTGGGGGACCCTTCCAACACTTTGATTCTATGACAGGCTGGATGTCTATCTGTTGGGAGGGTTTAGATGGTGTCTTCCATCATGTCAGAAGGGCGTTGGACTGGATGGCCTTTGGGGGACCCTTCCAACTCTTTTAATTCTATGACAGGCTGGATGTCTATCTGACAGGAGGGCTTGGATGGTGTCTTCCATCATGTCAGAAGGGATTTGGACTGGATGGCCTTTGGGGGACCCTTCCAACACTTTGATTCTATGACAGGCTGGATGTCTATCTGTCAGGAAGGCTTGAATGATGTCTTCCATCATGTCAGAAGGGATTTGGACTGGATGGCCTTTGGGGGACTCTTCCAACGATGATTCAGGATTATCTGTCGGGAAGGCTTGGATGGTGGTAGAAGTGGGTTGGACTAGATGACCTTTGGGGGTCCTTTGGATGTCTAGATCCCTCCTGACCCCAAGCCCTTCTCCCCTCTCTCTGCCCCTTCCAGGCCACCTGCGCTCTGCACGAGATCCTCTCGGTCCGAGAGTCGGGCCCGGCCGCGCTGGGCCTCTACGCAGAGCTCTTCGTCTCGCTCCTGCTCCGGGTCAGCTGCACGGTGGGCGTCCAGCCCCCCCGGAACCTGCCTCTGCACAAGGACAGGAGGAGCCTCGGAGGGAAGGGCGGAGGGGGAGGGCCGGCCCCTCGCCCGCTGGAGCCCTGCAGGTACGCACGCACCGCCGGGAGGGGCCCCAGAGGTCATCCAGACCAGCCCCTTTCCACCAGGTGGGCACCCACCGTATTCCAGGGCAGTGTCATCACCCAAGAGCCCAGCGTTTGTGCAGAAAAGGGCTTGCATTTGTGCCCAGAACGGTCCCTGCTCCTCCCAGACAAAGGGGATGCCTGAACCAGCAGAACGGGGCTGGACTAGATGCCCTTTGGGGGACCCCCATTCACAGAGACTCCCCTGCAGCACTTTACCCATTGTACCCGGATGACTCATCCACATAGTGCTGGGGGATTTTTAACTGGGCAGTCATGGTTTTATATTACATTATTAAATTTTCACAACAAATTAAACTGAAATACTGTAGAGTCTGACTTATCCAACATAAACGGGCCGGCCGGCAGAATGCTGGATAAACGAATATGTTGGATAATAAGGAGGGATTAAGGAAAAGCCTATTATTCATCAAATTACATTATGATTTTACAATTTAAGCACCAAAACATCATGTTAGACAACAAATTTGTTGAATTTTGGGTCATCAGCTGATTTTTCGATCTTGGCCTTAATTGCATTTGTTCTGATGGCTTGCTCCTGGGCTGCAAGGATTATTATTATTATTGTTATTACATGTATTATTTTACTCTATTATTATTAAAAGGATACATAAGCACATTTACATTGAAGAAGATGAGAATAATGATTTGATCAGAGTTGGACAGTCTTATCTTAAATTAGAGCTTTATGTAAATATTCAAAACCATTTAACCTACTGATGCTTCAATTAATGTAATTTTATTGTTTCTGAAATGTACCACTCTCAACTTATACTGGAGTCAATGTTTCCCCAGTTTTTTTCATGGTAAAATTAGGTGCCTCAGCTTATATTCGGGTCGGCTTATACTCGAGTATATACGGTACTTTTATCCCAAAGATCATTCTCCAGGCTAGCTTCTTATATCCAGTACAATCTAGCTGCACAACCTATCTCTTTCATGCCCTCCATCCTTACTTGCTTTCACCTGTAACTCCTACTTTACAAATTACTCAGCCCTGTAGAACTAAGACTTCCATAGTCCCTTCCATCACCAACTAACTGCTAGGCCTGACATCCCCAACCACCATCAACTGTAGAACATGATAAACAACACTGAACACCATGGACTGAGCACCTTGGCCTTGAAGACTTCCTTCTTTAAAAACCATTAAAAACACGGCTTTTCCGCTTCTCAAGCAAAGTGTTACGAGTCAGACACCAGCCAATATAAATTACTCAGTTTATTGCAAAAAACAACACAAAAGAGCCTAAGAAGCAACCAAAAAATGGCTCAAAACACTTTCTCTTCAGTGTGAAGTAACAATGTCCAAAAAGAACTCGAAAAACCCAAACTCAGGATATAATCTGGATTGTCCTGGGAAATAATCCAGATTAAAACAAACTTAGTTGAAAAGGCTGGGAACTCACTCCACCTGCTGGTTGGAGCTAAACAAACACAGGAAAGCTACCAGCAGTAACCCACAGTGACCAGTGGCCACACAATGCCCCAAAACGTAGTTAAAGCCAAACTGTGTCGTAAAGGAGAAGTCACAGTCGCCACATCCGATCTGCGTCGTCAGGGAGAGTCACAGGCATCGAGTTCCAGTCCAAGTCGTCAGGGAGAAGTCACAGTCACTGAGTTCCAGTCCAAGTCGTCAGGGAGATGTCACAGTCACCGAATTCCAGTCCAAGTCGTCAGGGAGAAGTCACAGTCTGTCAGACCCTAGGCAGCGGAGCACCAAGAACCATACACGGAGGCCAATAACTATCTAATATCTTTATTAAAGAAGTATATAAGAATAATAAAAACAAGTAGAAAATATAGTCCAGAAGCAGACCTTTCAAATGAGGCCAAATATAGTCCAGAAATAGTTTGTCCAATAAATGATATTAGAGTTCAAAGATAAAATCCAATACCGAAACACACACTATTGCCAGGCAATAGTGTGGAGAAATGTCCAGAGTCTTTCAAGGTGCAAGGTAATTCCACAAGGAGGCTGGAAACAAGGCTTGAATCTAGGAATCAGGGTCCGTAGCTAGGAACGAGGCAAGGCAATCCAAAACTTGATTCTAAGAACAAAATCCGTGGCTAGGAGCAAGCAAGGCAATTCTTGGAGGCTTGGATAGACGAGGCAAGGAAACTGGATTTGCGGACTCAGCGAAGTCCACACTAGGCTGGAAACATGAATTCACTCCTGGAGCTGCTCTGTTGTCTCCGCAACAAACCAACCGTGCCAGGCACCTTTAACGGGGTCTCGTTTTCCCACCAAACAGGTGTTCAGCGTCCTCTTTCCCTAGAGAACAGGGAACGAAACCTAACTTTGCAGATGTGAGACTCCCTGGATTTTCCCAGGGGAAACATGGCTAATCAGTGTCTTGTTTGGCAGCAATCCTCAAACTCCTGCGAACCCGCTCTTTAACTCCCCTGTCTGCAGTAAAGGAATGTCTCCTAGCAAAGGGAGGTGAGAGCTGTTCAAGGTCGGTTTTAATTGGCTCTTGGGCAAGAACATCAACATCAGGCATCTTGAAGGAGTCCGGCTGTTGTTGATCCGGAGAAAACCCCATGCTTTCATCCTCATCTGCCACAGTGACACTAGGAACGGGACTACAAGGCCCATGAGGCATCACATAGTCACCGAGTTCCAGTCCAAGTCGTCAGGGAGAAGTCACAGTCACCGAATTCCAGTCCAAGTCGTCAGGGAGAAGTCAGAGTCACCGAATTCCAGTCCAAGTCGTCAGGGAGAAGTCAGAGTCACCGAATTCCAGTCCAAGTCGTCAGGGAGAAGTCAGTCACTGAATTCCAGTCCAAGTCATCAGGGAGAAGTCAGAGTCACCGAATTCCAGTCCAAGTCGTCAGGGAGAAGTCAGAGTCACCGAATTCCAGTCCAAGTCGTCAGGGAGAAGTCAGTCACTGAATTCCAGTCCAAGTCATCAGGGAGAAGTCAGAGTCACCGAATTCCAGTCCAAGGTAAACACAAAAAGCCAAAGCGATGGAGGCAAGCTGGCAGGTCCCAAAGCAGTCTTCCAAACACGTCTTCTGAAACCGAGATCCGTGCCATCCCTCAAATGTACCACTACTTGTGGGTTCCTCAAGAATCTCCCGAATCTCCTGAACCCTAGTCCAATCCATCACCTCACTCCCAGAGTCTGACATCCCATCCTCCTGACTCCCAGCCCCACAATCCCCTTCAAAACCCTCAAAGGTATCATCATCATCAGTGGGCTCCATAAGTATCTCCCAGATTTTCTTCCTTTGTTGCTCCTCATCGGAGTCTTGCTCACGAGTCGTTTTCCTGCCTCTTCTAATACAACTAGTAGTATCTCTACTTGAAGTCTCCATCACAACACAAAGGCAGCCTTCAAAACTATTGCAAAGATAGACTTCTTGTGCTGCATAAGGGCATTTCATCTTCTTGCTAAATATAAACCGATATGTTTGAAATGCTTGAATACGTAACAAATGAGTCATATTCTTATCAGCAATTTATCCATTTTGAACTGAGGTTCAGATTCTTGTAAATCCATCTTTGGTTCGTCACGGTTTTTCCACATATTTTTGGAAATGGGTTAGGAGTTGGCGCCGTTTTGCCTTGACATTTTCAAGATACTCGGTAAGGCAGGAAAATGCTTTCTAAAAATTGCCAAAGTCAAAGGATGTGTGTGTGTTTGTGTGTGTGTGTGTGTATACACACACACACATACACACACACACACACACACATACATATTGGCTATGCAATCAATGAAAAAAAGCTTCAATACTCATAACAAAATTAAGGAGTTGGGGGAAAATTATTTCTAAAATATTGCCAAAATTTGACGTGGTCCGTATTGCAACTATAACGAGTTAACTTCTTTTTCATTACTTTTTGTTAAGTAATTACTCAAGTAGGGAAACTTCAGGGGCTTCTCTCTCCCTCATTCTTAGAGCTATTGGCATGAAACTTGCTTTGATTACAGAACACATTTACCTCTTTGAGTCTATCAAGTTTCAGAATGTTTCACTCACCCATAGATTTCTGGTGAATTTTCAAAGTTTTTACAAGGTTAAAAAAAACTACATGAGCGATCTCCTTGAATTTTCTATACACTGTTTCCCTATTTCCCTATTTCCCTGTTTCTTTATCACATTTCCAACATTTGTTGGAGGCCTTTTTTATATATTGGTTTATGATGTTTTAGTTGATTATGTATTGCATGTGGATGTATTTGTAATGGTTTTGTATTTTGAATTAAGCTACGGGAAAAAGGTAAAGGTAAAGGTTTCCCCTGATGTTAAGTCCAGTCATGTCTGACACTGGGAGTTGGGGCTCATCTCCATTTTGAGGCCGAAGAGCCGGCGTTGTCCGCAGACACCTCCAAGGTCATGTGGCCATAGGCATGACTGCATGGAGCACCGTTACCTTCCCGCCAGAGCAGTACCTATTGATCTACTCACATTGGCATGTTTTCGAACTGCTAGGTTGGCAGGAGTACAGGAGAAAAGTAGGATAGAAATGAATTAATTATTATTATTATTCGATGATTCTGCTATATATACACGGTTGTCTCGTCTGGTTCTAGCTCTGCGGTGGAGACCCTGAAGGCCATGTTGATCCAAGGAGGCAGCCAAGAGGTGGTCCGGGCCGTGGCCGAAGCGGGCGGCTGGGAGTGGCTCTGGAGCACCGAGAGGCACCACGACGGAGTGGCCCTTCTGGCCAGGTGAGCCGATTCAGGGTGGGGTCATTTCTAACGGGGAGGGAGGGAGAGGAGCTGGATTTTGCAGAATTGCAGAATTGTCCATGCTTTGCCATCATGTTGTGCATTGTGCACGGTCAATTCTTGTGCATAAATTGGGCTGCAAACATGTGGTGCTATCATGCATGGTTGTGTAGCAGCGTGGTCAGCTCTGGCAAGGCTGATAGGTGCAGATTCAGTCTTGCAATCCATGAACAGGATGGCATCATGCACTTGGGGCCGGGCTGTGGCGCAGGCTGTTGAGCAGCCTGCTGCAATAAATCACTCTGACCATGAGGTCATGAGTTCGAGGCCAGCCCGTGGCGGGGTGAGCACCCGTCAATTAAAAAATAAAAAATAGCCCCTGCTCGTTGCTGACCTAGCAACCCGAAAGATCGTTTATTTATTTATTTATTTATTTCCGGTATTTCTACCCCGCCCTTCTCCCCTGGGGGACTCAGGGTGGCTTACAGATTGGCAACACAGTGCCATCACATCAACAATACAATACTAAAAACTAAAAACATTTAAAACATCATAAAAACCAATATACAATAATAAAGCATTACCATGCACCGAGGTAATGTCCTTTCATTTCACTAGACCTTGTTAATCCAAAATCTTAAAAACCGACCGTGTCAAGCTCGAAAGTTCATTCATTGAACGCTTGAGCACATAGCCAAGTCTTTAGTTTTTTTTTTCTGAACCCTAGAAGGGAAGGAGCCTGCCGGATGTCATTGGGGAGGGAGTTCCACAGCCGAGGAGCGGCCACCGAGAAGGCCCTGTCTCTCGTCCCCACCAGCCGCGCCTGTGAAGCAGGTGGGATCGAGAGCAGGGCCTCCCCAGATGATCTCAAAGTTCTTACGGGCTCATAGTTGCAACTATCAAGTAGGAAATAAGGTACCACTTATAAAGTGGGGAGGCAAATTTAACTAATTTACGACGTTGGAATGAGGAAGAGCCGTCAGAGTGGATGATGAAGCAGCTGCTCCCCCCTGTGGCCAGAACTGAACATCCCCTCAGGAGACGGTTAAATTGCCTCTGCGTCTGTCTCTGTCTTGGTTCTATGTGTAGATGGGCATTGAATGTTTGCCCTATATGTATATAATGTGATCCGCCCTGAGTCCCCTTCGGGGTGAGAAAGAAGGGCGGAATATAAATACTGCAAATAAATAAATAAATAAATAAATTACTGTATAAGCCATGTATGTCCTGTCTCAATGAGGCAGAAAAATCAGGGTCACATTCAGTCTCGCGGTCTGTGAGCAAGATAGCGTCATGCAGTGCCCACGACTTGCCATCATGTTGTGCATTGTGCAGGGTGAGTCCTTGTGCATAAATTGGGCTGCAAACATGTGGTGCCGTCATGCATGGTTGTGTAGCAGTGTGGTCAGCTCTGACACAGGATGATAGGTGTGACGTGATGCAGAGCCAGGGGGTCAGGGCGTGTGTTGGTGGGTTTCTTCAAAACCATCGATCAACAGCTCCAAACCAGCACCCTGACGAATTGGTGAACTTCTGCCCTTCACCAATTCCTCTTCAATGTCAGACTGCTGCTCTCGTTCTGAGTAGCAGTACAGACTCGCAGATATCTGCGGTCTGAAGTTCAAACACTTATTTAATATTTACAAAGATATATTTACATAACAGCAAAGTCCATCGCTAGAAGCTGGCATTTTCCCTTTGCCTCTCGGCTCGGCACACCTCAACAGAGATAAGAAAACACATTCCTTAGTCCGAAGGAAGTTCCGAACTCCAAGGCCGGAAATCATGTCTTATAGGTCACAGCAGGCTGTCAGTCAAACTGGCCTGCTGTTAACTGTATCATGTTGTGCATTGTGCAGGGTCAGTCCTTGTGCATAAATTGGGCTGCAAACATGTGGTGCCATCATGCATGGTTGTGTAGCAGCGTGGACAGCTCTGACACAGGATGATAGGTGTGACATGATGCAGACCCAGGGGGTCAGGGTGCGTGTTGGTGGGTTTCTTCAAAACCATCGATCAACAGCTCCAAACCAGCACCCTGACGAATTGGCGAACTTCTGCCCTTCACCAATTCCTCTTCAACGTCAGACTGCTGCTCCTTGTTCTGAGTAGCAGTACAGACTCACAGACATCTGCGGTCTGAAGTTCAAACACTTATTTAATATTTACAAAGATATATAACAGCAAAGTCTATCGATAGAAGCTGGCATTTTCCCTTTGCCTCTCGGCTTGGCACACCTCAACAGAGATAAGAAAACACATTCCTTAGTCCGAAGGAAGTTCTGACCTCCAAGGCCGGAAATCTTGTCACAGCAGGCTGTCAGTCAAACTGTGTGCTGAAACACACACTTGGAAAAACAGCAGAAGCACTTGATTTACATTTCATATACACACAACCAAAATACAACAAGGTGCACATTCTGTCTTGCGATCCACGAGCAAGATGGCATCCATGCACCTGCTGCATAAGCCATGTGCCTCCATCTCATTGAGGCAGAAAAATCAGGGTCACATTCAGTCTCGCAGTCTGTGAGCAAGATAGCGTCATGCAGTGCTCACGACTTGCCATCATGTTGTGCATTGTGCAGGGTGAGTCCTTGTGCATAAATTGGGCTGCAGACATGTGGTGCCATCATGCATGTTTGTGTAGCAGCGTAGTCATTTCTGACACAGGATGATAGGTGCACATTCTGTCTTGCAATCTATGAACAGGATAGTATCATGCACTTACTGCATAAGCCAATGATGGGCAACCTTTTGCGCTTGGTGTGTCAAAATTCACCAAAAAACCTAGCATGACTTGGGTGGTGTGTCACTTTGAGAAAAAAAACATAATTTCGCAATTTGTATAGTTTAAATAACAAAAAATATATAATTGTAATATATCACTGTATTCAATAAATCAAAAACGATTTACTACCATTATTTCCATGTACAATAATCTATGGTACCTCTTGCAGTTTCCACGCTGATTTCCCTCTATTCTAATTTCAATGTAGTCATGAGCAATGAATAATATAATAATAATATAATAGTAATAATATGGTAATATACTACAATAATAATAGAATAATAGAAATTGTATATCTATATCTATATCTATATCTATATCTATATCTATATATATATAAAAGGGTAATGAAATTTCGGCCTAGGACAAAACAACAAAACTACACACCCAGAAACACTAAACTTGGCAGCACAACCCCTCATCCATGCCTCTACATTCATACAACAAAAAGAAAAGAAAAATAAAGTCCTAATTAGAGGGAGAGGAATAATTGTTTTTATCCAATTGCTGCCAGTTAGAAGGCTAAGCTCTGCCCACTTGATCTCCTAGCAACCCACTCAGCCCAGGGGACAAGCAGAGTTAGGCCTCACTTAGGCCTCTTCCACACTGCCTATAAAATACAGATTATCTGATTTTAACTGGATTATATGGCAGTGTAGACTCAAGGCCCTTCCACACAGCTATATAACCCACTAGTTGTGCCCTGCCACGCGTTGCTGTGGCCCATTGGAATTGCACTGAATAGCTCCGGTTTTTGGGGTTTTTTAGGCCCTGCGGAGGTTCGTGACGTGATATTTTGTGGTTTCAACCTCGAGGCGTGGATGATGGATTGTGTTGTGAAATTTCGAGGTTGGAGGGGTGTTTAGTTTTGTTGTTTTGCTCGGGGCCAGTATTCCATCACTCTTTTATATATATAGATTTATAATGGACTTAATATCAGGGAAAAACCTTTACCCTTTACCTTAACTACCACCAATTCCCCAAGACTTTATTTCCCAGACCACCAGACTTCGCCACAGCAATGCGTGGCTGGGCACAGCTAGTGTGTGTGTGTGTGTGTGTATGTGTGTGTGTGTGTGTGTGTGTGTGTGTGTGTGTGTGTGTGTATATATATATATATATATATATATATATATATATATATATATGTATATATATGTATATATATATATATGTAATGTGCATAATTCCCATGGAGTAAACAACAAAACCACTGGACCAAATCACACCAAATTTGGCCACAAAAGACATAGTCATCCAATCAATCTGCATGCGGTAACGTGTCAGCAAAAATGGCTAGGCGTGTCAGTGCTGACACGTGTGTCATAGGTTGGCCATCACTGGCATAAGCCATGTGTGTCCTATCTCCTTGAGGTGGAAAAATTAGGTCTCTTAGTCTATTAACAAGATAGTGTCTTGCACCTGCTGCATAAGCCATGTGCCTCCATCTCATTGATGTGGGATTCTGGTCTCCGCTTCCCGCTTAATCTCTCTCTTTGCCCCCAATATGGCAGCGCCATGGCGAAGCATGCGGGTCCCAAGCTGCCCTCCATCGTGAAGCACCTCTCCCCGATGTTCAACAGCCTCTACGACAGCCAGCGGCTGACCACCACCGCCTTCTTTGCAGAGGTCAGTCGCAGGGAAAGTCATGGAGCGGTCAAGCTCAAGGCTTGTGCAGAGCAGAGCAAGGACTGTCCATAGTCCTGAGATCAGGGGCTTGGCTTTGTGATCCTCTCTTCACCTCCTCTCTTGCAGCTCCTGGGCAGCAACGTGGTCAACGACCTGGTCCTCCTGGAGTCCATGATGGACAGCATGACCGCCCGGCAGAGGGACTCCTGCAACGCCGTCCGCATGCTGGCCCTCCGGGGACTGGGCAACATCGCCTCGGGGGCCCCGGAGAAGGTGAGCCCCACTGGCTTGGAAGTAGTCCCTGCAAAGGGGATCTTTCTGGATGTGAGCTAATAGTGTGATGCTGCAGCTAAAAAGGCCAAGGTCATTCCAGGCTGCATCAAGCAGAGGATCGTGCCTGGATGTAAGTCATAGCCCAATGATGGGCAACCTTTTGCGCTTGGTGTGTCAAAATTCACCAAAAAACCTAGCATGACTTGTGTGGTGTGTCACTTTGAGAAAAAAAACAACATAATTTCGCCATATGTATAGTTTAAATAACAAAAATGTATAATTGTAATATATAACTGTATTTAATAAATCAAAAACTATTTACTACCCTTATTTCCATGTACAACAATCTAAGGTACTTCTTGCAGTTTCCACGCTGATTTCGCTCTATTCTAGTTTCAATGTAGTCATGAATAATGAATAATATAATGGTAATAATATGATAATATACTACAATAATAATAGAATAATAATAGAAAGATAATACAGTAGAGTCTCACTTATCCAAGCCTGGCTTATCCAAGTTTCTGGATTATCCAACGCATTTTTGTAGTCAATGTTTTCAATATATCATGATATTTTGGTGCTAAATTCATAAATACAGTAATTACTACATAGCATTAATGTGTAATGAACTACTTTTTCTTTCAAATTTGTTGTATAACATGATGTTTTGGTGCTTAATTTGTAAAATCATAACCTAATTTGATGTTTAATAAGCTTTTCCTTAATCTCTCCTTATTATCCAACGTATTCACTTATCCAACATTCTGCCAGCCCGTTTATGTTGGATAAGTGAGACTCTACTGTATATAACTGTATTTAATAACTCAAAATCTATTTACTACTATTATTTCCATGTACAACAATCTATGGTACCTCTTGCAATTTCCACGCTGATTTCGCTCTATTCTAGTTTCAATGTAGTCATGACTAATGAATAATATAATGGTAATAATATGATAATATACTACAATAATAATTGAATAATATATGTAATGTGCATAATTCCCATGGCGTAAACAATAAAACCACTGGACCAAATTTGGCCACAAAAGACATAGTCATCCAATCAATCTGCAGGCGGCAGCGTGTCAGCAAAAATGGCTAGGCGTGTCCGTGCTGACACGCGTGTCATAGGTTGGCCATCACTGCCATAGCCCTTCTTTCTTCTGCTTCTTCTGATTTTTGTTCTTGTGTCCAGTTCTAGGCAAAGCAATCCAAGGAGGAGATGTCACAAAGACTTTTTAAACATTAAAGAGCATTTAAAAGGCACCTTTATTTTGAAAGGCATGACCCCCATGGCCTTTTGGAAGCGTGACCCTTTTGGAGATGAATTGGCATTCACGCTATTTGGAATAATCATAACCCTTTTGTAAAGTATGATCTTCCCGAGAAGAGTTGAATACTCATTTGAGTGAACTTTCTCCTTAGTGGTAAATATCCACTAGTATTCATGCAAGGCTACTTAGGTTACTCAGTTGTTAGACTGATATCCCTGGTCATCTCTCTGAACTGTTTGGAACAAAGATATGCCAATGCACAACATACATAGCTGTGTTATTTCAGGTGCCCAAAAAAACATCTACTCTCCCATAAAATATATTGCTCTTAAATCATACTCTCAGGAGACCAAAAATAAGTAGTCTTCATTAAAAGTTAACTTAATTGATTTACTTACAAACTTCATGTATTCCGCATACAGGTACATTGCTTATTGGTTGAGAGTTCAAACAGTAAGTTCTCTAAAGCATTCCGTTTCAGTCTCTTCTGTGTTGCATACAGACTAACCCTCTCCTCAATTTAATACATTACTGAACGTTGACTTAATACAGACTGACTACTCACGGAAGCATACTCACACTGACTACTGCATACTCACACCGCTGACTTCATAAACTGCACTGCTTCTGATGCAAACTGGCTTCTAAAGTGGCGTCTCAGTCCGAATAGTCCCAGATCTGGGCACATGGTCTGCAGCCCCTCCCACAACCTCAAACAACATAGAGTTAAGGGAAAACTGCGTGTCAAATTGAAGAGTTAAGTAATCACAATTATATACATAACAGATAACAGATAGTATAGGAGGCTTGTGGAAGGCTGCTGTTTCCAACACTTTTATTTCATTCACATTGAGAGCGATTATGCCACAGAGCAACACAGTGAAAGAAAGTAGACACATACAGACTATAGCTACATTGGGTACACAAACAAAGGGGAATTGCATTTTTATTCAACATTCATACACATACACACATTCATTCCTACATTCATACATTACTATCTCTTCTTCTTCTCCTGGAAGAGAGACCCTGGAGTAGGCCAGATTGTGTTCCCAGCAAATCTGCCATTCTGGGAATATGCCATCTTCCTCTGTCCCTTTGAGAAGAGCTGTGGGTGGATCAGACTCTTCCAGTCTGCTACAATTTTTGGAATAGTTAGGTGTCTCTTATATAGCAATATTTTTTGCTGATGTTCCAGTTGTCTTTGTAAATGACTGACAGGTGTTTTTCCAGCCAAAACATGCTGACTCCCATCAGTTCCTGGACAGATGTTGACTTTGTTTCCTTAAGTAATAATTGGTTTTCCTTCTTAACTGAAGGAACCTTGCAAACCGTACTTCTAAGAGTTGTCTTTGGGAATGCAAACATGTTGTTTTCCACCACAGAGCTAGCCCTTTGTCTCTGGCCATCAACAGTTCTGCAACTTTGAGTTACAATCCATGAATTCTCCTTTGGTAGTTTTTCATGCTTCAATTTTAGCATGGCATCTCCAGGCTCTATAGGTCCCAACCTTACATCTTTCATACTATTCCATTCAAACTATACTTCAAATATTCATGACAGAAATGTACAAGACAGAAGCTGTCCAGAGAAGGGTGACCAAAATAGGACAAAGGTCTGGAAGCGATGAATCCCTCTGAGGATCATTGTCAGACGTGAAGCCACCTATGACCAGAGCATCACACAAGAGTCCAGAGTAAAGGCAAACAGTGTATTGTAAAAACACACAAAAGATATATAGGAAAAAGCAGAGATAAGGAAATAAAGTGTAGAATCCAAAAGGTCAGCAATCAAAAGTCTTTTGTAAATACAAAAGCAAGTTCAGTTCAGTCCCAAAAATCCAAAAAGCAACCTAAGTCCATAAGCAAAACTTGAACAAGGATACACAACATGAACATGGAAAAATTCCCAAAATACTTGAATCCCAAAACCAAGGCAAGAACTAGAGAACCCAGGCCTGGCTGTAACTTGAATGCCACGTTGCATGAACTGAAGAGCAAAGTGCCTGTTAGCTCCTAATAAACAGACATGAAAGCATGACGTTTCCCCTGGAATTTTTGCTTCCCACCAAGCTGTGTTGACCTACAAAGCTGGCTATTGACCCTTTGGAATGGACAAATTATGCAGGACTTGTTTGGACACTGTTTTCCTATAGATACAGTCTATTATTCTCATTATTTACTTATTTATATCCTGCCAGACTCAAGGTGGCCAACAGCCACACACTGATCCATTTAAAACAAAGCAAATACAGAAATTTTCTAAAAGAATTAAACAGTAGTCTGTGTGTGAGGTTCAAAATACAGTTGCAATACAACAAGCTAGGTTTCTAGTCCTCTGGAGTTGTTGTTCTCGGTTTCCCTTTCCTTTACAACCTGTCCGGCGGTGCAGGCGGCTCCATGGCTTCCATAAAACGCCAACCTTCTCGTCTCCGCAGGTGCGGAAACACGGGGCCCAGCTGCTGGCCTCCATGATGAACGGCATGGACGACAAGGAGGACCCGAACCACGCGGTGGCCCTGGAAGCCATGTGCGGCCTCTCCAAGCTGCTGGCCCTCATGGAGGAGAGGGACGTCCGCTCCATGCTGCTCCACGTCGCCATCCGCATCCGGCCCTTCTTCGACAGTGTAAGCGGGGAGAGGGATACGGGAGGCTTTTGGAGGACTCGTGTTTGCATATCCCTATAGAAGGAGGTGCCTTGGAGAGAGGAGCCAAGTCTCAAGACAACGTTCCTTGGCGTTTCATCTACGCCTCACGCACACACCACGGAGATCATTTTGTGCACAAAACAAAGTTTGTGTACATTGAACCCCCAGAAAGTGAAGGGGTCGCTCTGCTTTGGGTTTTGAGATCACAAAACTGGAAGTGACCGTTAGCAGCCATCCAGCTTCTTTCTGCCAGGCAGGAAGACACCATTGAAGCCCTCCCCACAGGTGACCATCCCGCCATAGATATGATAAATATAATTGGCATACATACATATATATGATATATCATAGAATCCTAAGGGGGGGGGGGCAAAGGCCATCCGGTCCAACCCCCTTCTGCCAGGTAGGAAGGCATCATCCAAGCCCTCCTCACAGATGACCATCCCGCCATAGATGATAGATATACTGTATATACTCGAGTATAAGCCTAGCTTTTCAGCCCTCTTTTTAAAACTGAAAAAGCCCCCCTCGGCTTATACTCGGGTGAGGGTCCTGGTTGGCTTATATTTGGGTCAGCTTATACTAAAGAATATATGGTACATTTATTATTTTTCTCTATTATTATTGGTATGATTACATTTATTATTTTTCTCTATTATTGTTGCTACTATTACACTTATTTTACTCTATTTTTATTATTATTAATACATTTATTATTTCACTCTGATCTTATTATTGCATTTATTATTTTACTCTATTATTACTTGTATTATTTTCCTGTATTTTTTATTATTATTATTATTATTATTATTATTATTATTATTATTATTATTACATTTATTATTTCACCCTATTATTATTAAAAGGATACATAAGCACATTTACATTGAAGAAAATGAGAATAATGATTGGATCAGAGTTGGACAATCTTAAATTTGAGCTTGATGTAAATATTCAAAAACATTTAACCTACTGATGCCTCAATTCATGTCATTTTATTGGTATCTATTTTTATTTCTGAAATTTACCACTCTCGGCTTATACTGCAGTCAATGTTTTCCCAGTTTGTTTTTATTTTGTGGTAAAATTAGGTGCCTTGGCTTATACTCGGGTCAGCTTATACTCGAGTATATACAGTAATTGGAATACACACACATATGTGTGTGTGTGTGTGTGTGTGTGTGTGATATCATAGAATCCTAGAGATCAGACCCCCAAAGGCCATCCAGCCCAACCCCCTTCTGCCATGAAGGAAGACACCATCCAAGCCCTCCTCACAGATGACCATCCTGTCATAGATGATAGATATAATTGGAATACACGCACATATATGTGTGTGTGTGTGTGTGTGATATCATAGAATCCTAGAGGGCAGACGGCCAAAGGCCATCCAGTCCAACCCCCTTCTTTCTGCCAGGCAGGAAGACACCATCCAAGCCCTTCTCACAGATGACCATCCTGCCATAGATGATAGATATAATTGGAATACACACACACATATATGTGTGTGTGATATCATAGAATCCTAGAGGGGGGACCCCCAAAGGCCATCCAGTCCAACCCCCTTCTTTCTGCCATAAAGGAAGACACCATCCAAGACCTCCTCACAGATGACCATCCCACCATAGATAATAGATATAGTTGGAATATGTATGTGTGTGTGTGATATCATAGAATTCTAGAGGGGGGAACCCAAAGGCCATCCAGTCCAACCCCCTTCTGCCAGGAAGGAAGACACCATCCAAGCCCTCCTCACAGATGGTCCTCTCTGCTTGAAGGCCTCCAACGATAGAGCCCTCCACCCCCAAAGGCCACACATTTGTCTGTTGACCAGCTCTGTCCACGGGGAAGCTCTTCCTGGGTGGAATCTCCTTTCCTGCCTCCGTGGTGTCCTTGTGCTGGAAGCAAGTTGCAGGAAGAGAGGGCTTCTGGGCTCCGCTGTCCTCGCTGTATCTGGGCTGCTTCCTCCACAGGAGAGGCCGGAGCTGCGCCGCTCGTCGGTCGTCCTCTTTGGGAACCTGACCAAGTTCAGTGCCGGGAGCAGCGAGGACGCTTTCTTCGAGCAGATCCTCAATGGCCTGGTGACACTGCTTCTCCACCTGCAGGACCCCAAGGCCGAGGTCATCAAGGTGGGCTTCCGGGCAGGGCCGTAGCCAGAAAAAAATTTCGGGAGGGGTTTTGAAAATTTCGGGGGGGCGGGGTTGAACCCCTAGCACACACCTCTCCCCGCCACAAACCTGTAAATATCTGCTTGAAATAGTGCCTGGAGGGACTCTTAATGTTTTGCGTCTCATAGACTTAGCATGGGGATTTGGTTAACCAGTTAAAATTCATGAGTAAACCAAGTTTTTTTTATAACCTGAAAAAAGTCGGGGGGGATTTGAACCCCTAAAACCGCCACCTCGCTACAGGCCTGCTTCCGGGCCGGAGGGAGTTTGGAGGGCGGGCGGTGGGGAAAGGCGAGGAAGAAGCTCCCACCTCCTCCCCTTCCTTCCTTCCTTTCTCTTTGCCAGGCCTGCAAGTTTGCGCTGCGCATGTGCGGCCCCAGCATGGGCTGCCCAGGCCTCTGCGACATGTTCCAGAACCACCTCCACGAGGACCGCGGCCTCCATTATGGCGAGTTCATGAACGATGTCTGCAAGCACTTGGTGAGCCACAGAGAGCGATACAGAATTTAGATCACAATGAATTGAGAGGGAAAAGCCTGGTGAGCTATACTAACCGTAATTAGAAAATATTCCCAAGGTTCCGGATTAAAAACTCACCAGTGACGCGAAGGTATAGGACTGGTTCTTATATTAATTTTTGCTCCAAAAGATGCTTGTTTTCAAAGGCAGTCTTGTTTTTCCAAATTGACTTTTTAAATGAACTACACCTGGCCCATTAAGAGGGCAACATCATATATCAATACAATCATGCAAAAATGACAGGATGGGTTTTGGCTGTAGAAATGCTGATTCCTTCCGACGCGAGTGGTCCCAGGTGTCAAAGGCCCAGGTGGTGAAATTGCATTTTCGCCTAGGGACAAGGGAGACATTTCCTCCACCTGAATAGAAATATTGTGTTGCAATTTCTAGATAAAGAGAGAAAGAGACTGGGTAGGGTCTACATGGAGATTGTCCCAGAGCGGAGACTGCAGGGAAATGTGGCTTAATCCAGTTTTATACTGAACAGAAGGTTTGAGAAAACAACAAAAAGGTGCATTCCAGGCCCCTGCTTCTTTCTGGAAGCAAACAAACAGGTTTTTCCAAGCAAGGAAAGGATTGTCTTCAGGGAGTCTATTGTCTGAGGTTACGAACGCATTCCTGGGTAATGGCCCTTGCCTTACATTTGGCACATTTAGGAATAAGGCGGAATAAAAGTGCAGTTTATACATTTCAGACTTGGGAAAGAGATACCGTATATACTTGAGTATAAGCCGAGTTTTTCAGCCCAATTTTAGGACTGAAAAAGCCCTCCCTCGGCTTATACTTGGGTGAGTTTATATTCATGTTGGCTTATACTCCAGTATATATGATACATTTATTATTATTGGTATTATTACATTTATTATTTTACTCTATTTTTATTGTAACTACTACATTTATTTTACTCTATTTTATCACTATTGATACATTTATTAATTCACTCTGATATTATTATTATTATTGTTATTATATTTATTATTTTACTCTATTATTGCATTTATTATTTGACTATTTGTTAGTCTTATTACATTTATTATTTTACTGTATTATTATTAAAAACATACATAAGCACATTTACATTGAAGAAGATGAGAATAATGATTTAATTAAAGTTGGAAAGCTGTATCTTAAACTACAGTTTTATGTAAATATTCAAAAACATTTCACCTTCTGAGGCCTCAGTTAATGTAATTTTATTGGTTTCTATGTTTATTTCTGAAATTTACTGCTCTTGGCTTATACTTGAGTCAATGTTTTCCCAGTTTTTTGTGGTAAAATTAGGTGCCTCGGCTTATATTCAGGCCAGCTTATACTCGAGTATATACGGTACATTATATAAAATTATAGAGCAAGGAATGGTGTTGGGTTTTGATGTCTAAGCAGCACGGTTACATCCTTTTTAAAAGCCAGCCAGATAAAGGATGTTGCAATGACCCCGAAGTCTCCTCCTTTGTCTGAAGCCACACCTTGGACCCAGTTTCCAATGTGAAACAATATCTGGGCCAGGTAACGGTTAATGTTTTCTGTCCCAGAAGTAAAATGGAACATGTTTAATAGACTTATAGGAATGAAAGTGGAATAAAATATACTTAATAGAAGAGAGAGAGAGGTCTGGGAGCTTGGTGCAAAAAGAGAGGGTGCTCCTGTATCCCATTCTGGCTTGTTGCCCTTGGAAAACTATAAATCCCTAACTATATTTGGGGTGGGAGTAGTGGTGTCCGATAACAGGACCACCACAGGAGAAAGGGCCAGTCAATCCCCTACTATCATGAAGAAAGACACAATCTGGTCCCTCCTGACAGATAGCCGTCCAGCCCAGGCTGGTACGGCTGCTAGGAATTATGGGAGTTGGGGTCCAAAACACCTGGCCCAGGCCTGGTGTCGTGGAATCTTTCCCCCTGCAATTTGAAGCCATTGCTCCGTTGTGTTCTTAGTCTCCGGAGCAGAAGAAACCAAGCTTGGCCCTTTTCTCCTCCACAGAGGGACCTCCTTCGAAATTTGTAAACATGGCTCTCCCATCCCTTCCTCTTAGCCAGGAGTCCCCAAACTGAGGCCTATGGGCCAAATGCGGCCCTTCAAGGTCATTGACCTGGCCCCTCTCCTGAACTTTAGACTTAGGGTTGACCTAAGTCTACCTGCTCTTTGGAGGTCTCTTTGCTAATCTCTGGTCTTATGAGATCGTCTAGATGGTCTTTGAAGGTCTCTTTACTTAGCTACGGCCTTATGAGAGCATCTAGATGGCTTTTGGAGGTCACCTATAGTCCTATGAGACTGTCTAGATGGCCTTTGAGGGTCCTGTTCCTTACCTATGGTTTTACGAGATTGTCTAGATGGCCTTTGGGGGGCCCTTTCCTTCTCTATGGTCTTATGAAATCATCTAGATGGTCTTTGAGGTCCCTTTCTTTATCTATGGTCTTCTGATGGCCCTATGAGACCCTCTAGATGGCCTTTGAGTGTCCCTTTTCTCATCTATGGTCTTCTAATGGCCTTATGAGATCATCTAGATGATCTTTGAGGGTCTCTTTCCTTACCAATGGTCTTTGAGGTCCCTTTCCTCCTCTATGGTCTTCTGATGACCTTATGAGATCTTCTAGATGGCCTTTGAGGGTCCCTTTCCTTGCCGATGGTCTTATGAGACCATCTAGATGGTCTTTGAGGTCCCTTTCCTTACCTATGGTCTTCTGATGGCCTTATGAGATCCTCTAGATGGCCTTTGTGGGTCCCATTCCTTACCGATGCTTTTATGAAACTATCTAGATGGCCTTTGAGGGTCCCTTTCCTTACCGATGGTCTTATGAAACCATCTAGATAGTCTTTGGAGGTCTCTTTGCTTACCGATGTTCTTATGAGATCGTCTGCCTTCTCCAAGCTTAGCATCCACAGCTCTCTTGGCCATTCCTCAAAGAGTCATAGTGTTGACCTTCTTGGTCACATGTTGTGGGTGGAATGACTCCTGTGTCCATCCTGGTGACCTTTGCTGACCGCTGCCTCCCTGTGTTGCAGATGCAGAGCTACCCGGACACGCTGACCCGCCTGGTGGCCACCAACCTCTTCTACTTCAAGAGCAATTGGCCTGACATCCGAGCGGCCGCCCCCATGTTTGTTGGTGAGTCCCCAGGAGGCATCACAGGGTGGGGGGCTCTGGGTGGATGTCACCACTCCACTTTCTTTTGGACTTCCATGCCCTTCGTGTTCTCTTCCAGGCTTCCTCGTCCTCCACGTCAA
Organism: Anolis carolinensis; assembly: GCF_035594765.1. Classification (NCBI taxonomy): domain Eukaryota; kingdom Metazoa; phylum Chordata; class Lepidosauria; order Squamata; family Anolidae; genus Anolis; species Anolis carolinensis. Next base: position 67,691 of record NW_026943849.1, on the reverse strand, counting down.
CCCAGAGCACGGCCAGCAGCTGGACCTGGACGAGCTCATTGCAGGTGAGGAGCGGACGGAGGTGGACGCTAGAGCCTTGAGGGCAGTGTTGTGGGGACCGGACCTTCGATCTTGACCTAATCTAAAGGAAAGGGTTGCACGAGACCCCCAGAGGCCATCTAGTCCAACCCCTTTTGTCCTGGCCATGTAGAGGTCAACATGAGACTTGATTTGTGCTATGTTGTTGGAGGCTTTTATGGCCACAGTCACTGGGTGGGTTGCTGTGATTTTTCTGGGCTGTATGGCCATGTTCCAGCGGCATTTTCTCCTGACGTTTCACCTGCATCTGTGGCTGGCATCTTCAGAAGTTCTGTCGGAGGTGAGGCATGTCCAGTGTGGGAAACTCAACATGATTCAGGGTTGCTAACGGCAACATTCACACTGGCTTCAAACAGACAAGGGTTCTTCCTCCCACCCTGGACATTATGCCACTCCACTTGCCTCACTGCCAACAGAACCTCTGAAGATGCAATTAGCCACAAATGCAGGCGAAACGTCAGGAGAGAGTTATGCTGGAACATGGCCACACAGCCTGGAAAACTCACAGCAACTGGTGAAGTTAGACCAGGCATGGGCCAACTTGGGCCCTCCAGGTGTTTTGGACTTCAACTCCCACAATTCCTAACCGCCTACCGGCGGTTAGGAATTGTGGGAGTTGAAGTCCAAAACACCTGGAGGGCCCAAGTTGGCCCATGCCTGGGTTAGACCAAAGCAACTTCCCTTGGTCTGGAGTATGGAGTATGGTCAGTTTAGGAGTATGAAGTCCAGATGGAAGGAAGTCATAGTCTTCTGCTTTGGTCAGTCCATCTCACCTGGAATAATAACAGCCCAGTGTCCAGTTCTGGGCCCAGTTTGCAGTCTGAACAGTCGAATGGGCAGTGAGTGGGTGGCTTTGGGATCAATGTAGCGGAGGGATATCCCTTTGGAATTGAGGACGTTGTCCGGTCAGTCAGTGGCCAGAATGGGCCCACAGTGATACCGAATCGAGACCGCAATAATGTGAGGATCCTGCCTGGCAAGGCATGCTAACAATTAAGTTTCCAGATTAGAATTAATAGTGAGTGGGTGGGTTTTGGGATCAGAGAGGGATAGATATCCCTTTGGAATTGGTGACATGGTGTCCGGTCAGTCAGTGGCCAGAATGGGCCCATAGTGATACCGAATCGAGACCACAATAATGTGAGGATCCTGCCTGGCAAGGCATGCTAACAATTAAGTTTCCAGATTAGAATTAATAGTGAGTGGGTGGGTTTTGGGATCAGAGAGGGATAGATATCCCTTTGGAATTGGTGACATGGTGTCCGGTCAGTCAGTGGCCAGAATGGGCCCATAGTGATATCGAATCGAGACCGCAATAATGTGAGGATCCTGCCTGGCAAGGCATGCTAACAATAAATTAAGTTCCCAGATTAGAATTAATAATGAGTGGGTGGGCTTTGGGATCAGAGGGACGGATATCCCTTTGGAATTGGGGACACGTTGTCTGGTCAGTCAGTGGCCAGAATAGGCCCATAGTGATAACGTATCTGCAAAAATTTGGGGATCCTGCCTGGCAAGGTATGCTAGCAATGAATTAAATTCCCAGATTAGAATTAATAGTGAGTGGGTGGGCTTTGGGATCAGAGAGGGATAGATATCCCTTTGGAATTGGGGAAATGTTGTCCGGTCAGTCAGTGGCCAGAATGGGCCCATAGTGATACTGAATCGAGACCACAATAATATGAGGATTCTGCCTGGCAAGGCATGCTAACAATAAATTAAGTTCCCAGATTAGAATTAATAATGAGTGGGTGGGCTTTGGGATCAGAGGGACGGATATCCCTTTGGAATTGGGGACACGTTGTCTGGTCAGTCAGTGGCCAGAATAGGCCCATAGTGATAACGTATCTGCAAAAATTTGGGGATCCTGCCTGGCAAGGTATGCTAGCAATGAATTAAATTCCCAGATTAGAATTAATAGTGAGTGGGTGGGCTTTGGGATCAGAGAGGGATAGATATCCCTTTGGAATTGGGGAAATGTTGTCCGGTCAGTCAGTGGCCAGAATGGGCCCATAGTGATACTGAATCGAGACCACAATAATATGAGGATTCTGCCTGGCAAGGCATGCTAACAATAAATTAAGTTCCCAGATTAGAATTAATAATGAGTGGGTGGGCTTTGGGATCAGAGAGGGATAGATATCCCTTTGGAATTGAGGACACATCTGGTCAATCAGTGGCCAGAATGGGCCCATAGTGATACCGAATCGAGACCGCAATAATGTGAGGATCCTGCCTGGCAAGGCATGCTAACAGTAAATTAAGTTCCCAGATTAGAATTAATAATGAGTGGGTGGGCTTTGGGATCAGAGAGGGATGGATATCCCTTTGGAATTGAGGATGTTGTCCGGTCAGTCAGTGGCCAGAATGGGCCCATAGTGATACCGAATCGAGACCGCAATAATGTGAGGATCCTGCCTGGCAAGGCATGCTAACAGTAAATTAAGTTCCCAGATTAGAATTAATAATGAGTGGGTGGGCTTTGGGATCAGAGAGGGATGGATATCCCTTTGGAATTGAGGATGTTGTCCGGTCAGTCAGTGGCCAGAATGGGCCCATAGTGATACCGAATCGAGACCGCAATAATGTGAGGATCCTGCCTGGCAAGGCATGCTAACAATTAAGTTCCCAGATTAGAATTAATAATGAGTGGGTGGGCTTTGGGATCAGAGAGGGATGGATATCCCTTTGGAATTGAGGATGTTGTCCGGTCAGTCAGTGGCCAGAATGGGCCCATAGTGATACCGAATCGAGACCGCAATAATGTGAGGATCCTGCCTGGCAAGGCATGCTAACAATTAAGTTCCCAGATTAGAATTAATACTGAGTGGGTGGGCTTTGGGATCAGAGAGGGACAGATATCCCTTTGGAATTGGGGACACGTTGTCTGGTCAGTCAGTGGCCAGAATAGGCCCATAGTGATAACGTATCTGCAAAAATTTGGGGATCCTGCCTGGCAATGTATGCTAGCAATGAATTAAATTCCCAGATTAGAATTAATAGTGAGTGGGTGGGCTTTGGGATCAGAAAGGGACAGATATCCCTTTGGAATTGGGGAAATGTTGTCCAGTCAGTCAGTGGCCAGAATGGGCTCAGTGATGATTGAATCGAGACCACAATAATGTGAGGATCCTGCCTGGCAAGGCATGCTAACAATAAATTAAGTTCCCAGATTAGAATTAATAATGAGTGGGTGGGCTTTGGGATCAGAGAGGGATGGATATCCCTTTGGAATTGAGGACACATCTGGTCAATCAGTGGCCAGAATGGGCCCATAGTGATACCGAATCGAGACCGCAATAATGTGAGGATCCTGCCTGGCAAGGCATGCTAACAGTAAATTAAGTTCCCAGATTAGAATTAATAATGAGTGGGTGGGCTTTGGGATCAGAGAGGGATGGATATCCCTTTGGAATTGGGGACACGTTGTCCGGTCAGTCAGTGGCCAGAATGGGCCCATAGTGATACTGAATCGAGACCACAATAATGTGAGGATCCTGCCTGGCAAGGCATGCTAGCAATGAATTAAGTTCCCAGATAAGAATTAATAGTGAGTGGGTGGGATTTGGGATCAGAGAAGGACAGATACCCTTTTGGAATTGAGGACACGGTGTCCGGTCAGTCAGTGGCCAGAATGGGCCGATAGTGATACCGAATTGAGACTGCAATAATTTGAGGGTCCTGCCTGGCAAGGCATGCTAACAATAATTTAAGTTCCCAGATTAGAATTAATAATGAGTGGGTGGGTTTTGGGATCAGAGAGGGACGGATATCCCTTTGGAATTGAGGATGTTGTCCGGTCAGTCAGTGGCCAGAATGGGCCCATAGTGATACTGAATCGAGACCTCAATAATGTGAGGATCCTGCCTGGCAAGGCATGCTAGCAATGAATTAAGTTCCCAGATAAGAATTAATAGTGAGTGGGTGGGCTTTGGGATCAGAGAGGGATGGATATCCCTTTGGAATTGAGGATGTTGTCCGGTCAGTCAGTGGCCAGAATGGGCCCATAGTGATACTGAATCGAGACCTCAATAATGTGAGGATCCTGCCTGGCAAGGCATGCTAGCAATGAATTAAGTTCCCAGATAAGAATTAATAGTGAGTGGGTGGGCTTTGGGATCAGAGAGGGACGGATATCCCTTTGGAATTGAGGATGTTGTCCGGTCAGTCAGTGGCCAGAATGGGCCCATAGTGATACTGAATCGAGACCACAATAATGTGAGGATCCTGCCTGGCAAGGCATGCTAACAATTAAGTTCCCAGATTAGAATTAATAATGAGTGGGTGGGCTTTGGGATCAGAGAGGGATGGATATCCCTTTGGAATTGGGGAAATGTTGTCCGGTCAGTCAGTGGCCAGAATGGGCCCATAGTGATACCGAATCGAGACCGCAATAATGTGAGGATCCTGCCTGGCAAGGCATGCTAACAATTAAGTTCCCAGATTAGAATTAATAATGAGTGGGTGGGCTTTGGGATCAGAGAGGGATGGATATCCCTTTGGAATTGGGGAAATGTTGTCCGGTCAGTCAGTGGCCAGAATGGGCCCATAGTGATACCGAATCGAGACCGCAATAATGTGAGGATCCTGCCTGGCAAGGCATGCTAACAATTAAGTTCCCAGATTAGAATTAATAATGAGTGGGTGGGCTTTGGGATCAGAGAGGGATGGATATCCCTTTGGAATTGAGGATGTTGTCCGGTCAGTCAGTGGCCAGAATGGGCCCATAGTGATACCGAATCGAGACCGCAATAATGTGAGGATCCTGCCTGGCAAGGCATGCTAACAATTAAGTTCCCAGATTAGAATTAATAATGAGTGGGTGGGCTTTGGGATCAGAGAGGGATGGATATCCCTTTGGAATTGAGGATGTTGTCCGGTCAGTCAGTGGCCAGAATGGGCCCATAGTGATACCGAATCGAGACCGCAATAATGTGAGGATCCTGCCTGGCAAGGCATGCTAACAATTAAGTTCCCAGATTAGAATTAATAATGAGTGGGTGGGCTTTGGGATCAGAGAGGGATGGATATCCCTTTGGAATTGGGGAAATGTTGTCCGGTCAGTCAGTGGCCAGAATGGGCCCATAGTGATACCGAATCGAGACCGCAATAATGTGAGGATCCTGCCTGGCAAGGCATGCTAACAATTAAGTTCCCAGATTAGAATTAATACTGAGTGGGTGGGCTTTGGGATCAGAGAGGGACAGATATCCCTTTGGAATTGGGGACACGTTGTCTGGTCAGTCAGTGGCCAGAATAGGCCCATAGTGATAACGTATCTGCAAAAATTTGGGGATCCTGCCTGGCAATGTATGCTAGCAATGAATTAAATTCCCAGATTAGAATTAATAGTGAGTGGGTGGGCTTTGGGATCAGAAAGGGACAGATATCCCTTTGGAATTGGGGAAATGTTGTCCAGTCAGTCAGTGGCCAGAATGGGCTCAGTGATGATTGAATCGAGACCACAATAATGTGAGGATCCTGCCTGGCAAGGCATGCTAACAATAAATTAAGTTCCCAGATTAGAATTAATAATGAGTGGGTGGGCTTTGGGATCAGAGAGGGATGGATATCCCTTTGGAATTGAGGACACATCTGGTCAATCAGTGGCCAGAATGGGCCCATAGTGATACCGAATCGAGACCGCAATAATGTGAGGATCCTGCCTGGCAAGGCATGCTAACAGTAAATTAAGTTCCCAGATTAGAATTAATAATGAGTGGGTGGGCTTTGGGATCAGAGAGGGATGGATATCCCTTTGGAATTGGGGACACGTTGTCCGGTCAGTCAGTGGCCAGAATGGGCCCATAGTGATACTGAATCGAGACCACAATAATGTGAGGATCCTGCCTGGCAAGGCATGCTAGCAATGAATTAAGTTCCCAGATAAGAATTAATAGTGAGTGGGTGGGATTTGGGATCAGAGAAGGACAGATACCCTTTTGGAATTGAGGACACGGTGTCCGGTCAGTCAGTGGCCAGAATGGGCCGATAGTGATACCGAATTGAGACTGCAATAATTTGAGGGTCCTGCCTGGCAAGGCATGCTAACAATAATTTAAGTTCCCAGATTAGAATTAATAATGAGTGGGTGGGTTTTGGGATCAGAGAGGGACGGATATCCCTTTGGAATTGAGGATGTTGTCCGGTCAGTCAGTGGCCAGAATGGGCCCATAGTGATACCGAATCGAGACCACAATAATGTGAGGATCCTGCCTGGCAAGGCATGCTAGCAATGAATTAAGTTCCCAGATAAGAATTAATAGTGAGTGGGTGGGCTTTGGGATCAGAGAGGGATGGATATCCCTTTGGAATTGAGGATGTTGTCCGGTCAGTCAGTGGCCAGAATGGGCCCATAGTGATACCGAATCGAGACCGCAATAATGTGAGGATCCTGCCTGGCAAGGCATGCTAACAATTAAGTTCCCAGATTAGAATTAATAATGAGTGGGTGGGCTTTGGGATCAGAGAGGGATGGATATCCCTTTGGAATTGAGGATGTTGTCCGGTCAGTCAGTGGCCAGAATGGGCCCATAGTGATACTGAATCGAGACCTCAATAATGTGAGGATCCTGCCTGGCAAGGCATGCTAGCAATGAATTAAGTTCCCAGATAAGAATTAATAGTGAGTGGGTGGGCTTTGGGATCAGAGAAGGACTGATATCCCTTTGGACTTGAGGACACGTTGTCCGGTCAGTCAGTGGCCAGAATGGGCCCATAGTGATACCGAATCGAGACCTCAATAATGTGAGGATCCTGCCTGGCAAGGCATGCTAACAGTAAATTAAGTTCCCAGATTAGAATTAATAATGAGTGGGTGGGCTTTGGGATCAGAGAGGGACTGATATCCCTTTGGAATTGAGGACACGTTGTCCGGTCAGTCAGTGGCCAGAATGGGCCCATAGTGATACCGAATCGAGACCGCAATAATGTGAGGATCCTGCCTGGCTAGGCATGCTAACAATTAAGTTCCCAGATTAGAATTAAGTGGAGTCCGATAACAATAGCAATGACAACCCTTGTCTCTCTTATTGGGATGAGGGGCCATTTCTTTTATTGGGGGAGGAAGGTGGGGGTCTCGACTGACCGGCCACTCGGAAAGGCATTGCCGGGCGAAGGAACTTTCCTGGCCGGCGGCTGTGTTTTCCTTGTCGGCGGTGACCTCATCGCTTCGACGGCGGCGGCGTGAGCCTCGGAAAATCTCTCTGCTTTCCAGCATGGCTTAAAAACCACTAAGAAAGGGGAAGGCGGTCTTTGCGTTGTCTGGCTCGGGGTCCCAGTTAAGAGGGGCCCGACTGTTCGCTGGAGGGCTTGCTTTCTTGTGCGGGGAGAGGAAGGGAAGGAGGAGGAGGGCTCCGGATGGGTGGGTGGGTGGGAGGGAGGATGGGGTCACGGCAGCTTCCCGAATTGAGCGAGAGGCAGCCCCCTGCCAAGCCCCCCCCCCCCCCCCCACTCCACAGCATCTGGCTCAGGACTGATCTGCAGAAAGCGAGCCCAGCCGTTGCTTTGCCTCGGCACATAAATCAGCCTCGCTCCGTTCTGCTCCACGGGGATGGAGAGTCTCGGATTTGCAGTGTAAACAGGCTACTGGAAAAATATTATTGTATCTCTGCTGTTCAAGAGGAAGAAGCCCCCGCTCCCCTCCTTCCTTCCCTGCAGATGGTTGGGCTTCGGATGTCGGCCTTCCTCGGCTGCCCACTGACCCATAATTTGGGGCTTCCTCCGTCGGCACCGAAATGGGAGACAGACCCACACCATGGCCCATCTTCAGGCCTTTTTGTCATAATTATGGGGAGCAAAGAGAGGAGGCACAGCATCCCGGAGCTGGGAGACCCCAAGGGCCATCCAGTCGAGCCCCTTTCTGCCATACCATCCAAGCCTTCCCAGCAGATGGCCATCCAGGCTCTGCTTAGAAACGTCCGGAGAAGGACACTCCACCAGACCCAACCATCCAACAGCTCTATCAGGAGGTTCTTCTTAATGTTTAGGTTGAATCTCGTTTTCCTTCTACTTGGATCCAATGCCCCATTGTGGCCCAGTCTCCAGAGCATCAGAAGCCCATCTTGCCCCTTCCTCCTCAATGGGACCCCCTTTCAGATACGTAAACATGGCCCCACTCTTCACCCTTTCTTCTCCAAGCTCCCTTGACTTACAAACGTCAGGAGAAGGACACTCGGCCAGACCCAACTGTCCACCAACACTATCAGGAGGTTCTTCTTAATGTTTAGATTGAATCTCGTTTTCCTTCTACTTGGATCCAATGCCCCATTGTGGCCCAGTCTCCAGAGCAGGGGTCCCCAAACTAAGGCCTGGGGGCCGGATGCGGCCCATTGAAGCTATTTATCCGGCCCCCACGGCACAAGGGCAGAAGGGGGTTCGGCTAAATAATCCAAGGGGTCTCTTCTTCTCTTACAACCCTTATTATTATTATTATTATTATTATTATTATTATTATTATTATTATTATTATTATTATTATTATTATCAACACAACGATGTTGTATGACACAGCAAACAAGATAGACATGCTGGATTTCGTTTCACAAAATCACAAGTCGAACACTTCCCAAGTGTCTAGGACTCTGTGATGTATTTTCGGATGATGCGCGCAGATCCCAGCAGGGTGGCCTTTTGCAGTTGGCAGATCGTAATTTTGTCAATGCCTGTTGTTTCCAAATGCCGGCTGAGATCTTTTGGCACGGCACCCAGTGTGCCCATCACCACCGGGACCACCTGCACTGGTTTCTGCCAGAGTCTTTGAAGTTCAATCTTGAGGTCCTGAGAGCGGCTGAGTTTTTCCTGTTGTTTTTCATCAATGCGACTGTCACCTGGGATGGCGACATCAATGATCCAAACCTTGTTCTTTTCCACAACTGTGCAGTTGGCAGATCGTAATTTTGCCAATGTCTATTGTTTCCAAATGCCGGCTGAGATCTTTTGGCACGGCACATTTATTATTATTATTTTATTACGACACAGCAAACAAGATAGATATGCTGGATTTCGTATCACAAAATCACAAGTCGAACACTTCCCAAGTGTCTAGGACTGTGTGATGTATTTTTGGATGATGCACGTAGATCTCAGTAGGGTGGCCTTTTGCAGATCCCAGTCGGGTGGCCTTTTGCAGTTGGCAGATCGTAATTTTGCCAATGTCTATTGTTTCCAAATGCTGGCTGAGATCTTTTGGCACGGCACATTTATTATTATTATTATTATTATTATTATTATTATTAACATTGAGGCTGGGTGGCCATCTGTCAGGGATGCTTTGCTTGTGCTTTCAGTGCACAAAGGCAAAAGAAGATTGGACTCAATGGCCCAAAGGGTCTCTTCCAACCTTCATTATTATTATTATTATTATTATTATTATTATTATTATTATTATTATTAACATTGAGGCTGGGTGGCCATCTGTCAGGGATGCTTTGCTTGTGCTTTCAGTGCACAAAGGCAGAAGGGGGTTGGACTCAATGGCCCAAAGGGTCTCTTCCAACCCTCTTTATTATTAATATCATTATTATTCTTGTTGTTATTATTATTAATAATTATTATTGCTCAGTGGCCAACTATGGTCCGGCCCACCAACAGTCCGAAGGATCGTGAACTGGCCCCGTTTAAAAAGTTTGGGGACCCCCTGCTCCAGAGCATGGAAAGCATCAGACAGTAACAGTCATGCCAGTGGCCACATGACCTAGGAGACAGTCACGACCTAGTGGCCACGTCTCCTAGGTCATGTGGCCACTGGCATGCCAGAGCAGTACCTATTGATCTACTCACATTTGCATGCTTTCAAACTGTTAGGTTGGCAGGAGCTGGGGCTCACAGCAGGAGCTCACCCTGCTCCCCGGATTGAAACCTTTGACAACGCCGACTCTTTGGCTTAGAAATGGAGATGAGCATCAACCCCCAGAGTCAGACACGACTAGACTTAATGTCAGGGGAGAACCTTTACCTATAATCGCCTTGTGTCATGATCCCCCATCTTATGACATCTCTGACCTTATGACATCTCTGGACACAGAGCAAGCGCTGACAAAGAACAGATGCCAGCCATAAAACCTCAATGACCCTCTGGTATGTGAGAGCCCCTATATAAATGGGCTACAGAGAAGATTCTGGGATTACGTACAATAAACCTGTTTGAATCTACCCAGCGTGTGTCTTGGTGCTTTCTTCTGGGAAGACTTCACCCACAGCACAACTGGAAGAAGAGAACCTCACAATTTGTACGGAATCCCAGAATCTTCTCTGTAGCCCATTTATATAGGGGCTCTCACATACCAGAGGGTCATTGAGGTTTTATGGCTGGCATCTGTTCTTTGTCAGCGCTTGCTGTGTGTCCGGAGATGTCATAAGATGGGGGAACACGACACCTTGGCCTTTTATGCTGCTGCATCACATTGTAGGCTCATGCTCAGACGACTCCCGAACCCCAAGGTGGCCCACTCACTCTCCTCTTCCTCCTCTTTTCGCCAGCGCTGACCGTCCTGCTGAAGGACCCTGTGGCCGCCGTGCGCATGAAAGCGGCCGAGACCTTGGGCCGCCTGGTCCGGATCGTGTGAGGGGGGACCGCCTTCCCCGTCCTCCTCCTCCTCCGAGGGACCCAAGTGGGACGGACGCGGCTGCGAGGGGGACGGGACCCCCTCTTTCCCCCACGTCTTCCAGAACGACACGAACGCACCTTGACCCACACCCCCATCGTCCAAAGGGAAAGACCCCTCCCCACACCCCACATTTTCAGTCTTCCGGTGCACCTTGGGATGCCGTGGTGGCCCCTCGGCAGAGCGACGGACGCTTATGGGGCTGCTCCACTCACTCCTGGAAAAGGGTCCACTCCCAGCCCCACACGCACCCCTTCCTTAGGAAAGAAGAGCCGGCCCCCTGCCCAGCCCGGACCGCTGCCCATGCCTCGGACACGCCACTCTCGTCTTCCCGTGTCCGGGGTCCCTCCCCCCCCTCCCCCCCTCCTTGGTGGGCTTCCCTGGGGTCCATCAGCCCCGGCTTCTTCCAGAGCTTCCATCCTTGATGTTCCTCTCCGGAGGAACGTCTGTACATACAACTTAGACAACATATTTTTAATAAAGGATTTGCTTCTCAGGAGCCGGACGGTCTCAAGGCCTCTTCTTCCCAATGGGACACAAGACTCCCCTTAGGACTCTGACTGCTGACCCCCGGCTGTCAATCTTCCTTGCTTGCCCCGGACCCAGACTGGATGCCGTTGGAGATCGATCTCTTGGCATCAGATTCACGCCAGATTTGGGGATTGACGTGGCTGCCTTGGCCCAAAAGAGCTTTCCATCTGTTCTCCTCCCCTGGATGTTTTTTTTTTAATTTTTAATTTTTTAGTGATGCAAACTTAAAAAACAGGGAAGAATAATGTGTTGTCGAAGGCTTTCATGGCCAGGATCACAGGGTTGTTGTGTGTCTTTCGGGCTGTGTGGCCATGTTCCAGAAGCATTCTCTCCTGACGTTTCGCCCACATCTATGGCAGGCATCCTCAGAGGTTGTGAGGTATGGAGAAAACTAAGCAAAGAGGTAAATATATATCTGTGGACAGTCTAGGGTGAGAGAGGTCAGTGTGAATGTTGTGTAGTTAATCACTTTAATTAGCATTGAAAAGCTTATCTGCTGTCTTCTTCCTGCCTCTGGGGCATCCTTTGTTTAGAGTCGTTAACTGCCCTAGGTTGATTCATGTCTGGAAGTCCCCTGTTTTCAGAGTATTGCTTTTTATTTACTGTTCTGATTCTTGAGTTTTTTAATACCGGTAGCCAGATTTTGTTCATTTTCATGGTTTCTTCCTTTCTGTTGAAGTTGTCCACATGCTTGTGGATTTCAATGGCTTCTCTGTGTAGTCTGACATGATAGTTGTTAGAATAGATAGTTGTTAGAACAAGTTGATAGATAGTTGTTAGAACAAAGGATGCCCCAGAGGCAGGAAGAAGACAGCAGATAAGCTTTTCAATGCTAATTAAAGTGATTAACTACACACATTCACACTGACCTCTCTCACCCTAGACTGTCCACAGATATATATTTACCTCTTTGCTTAGTTTTCTCCATACCTCACAACCTCTGAGGATGCCTGCCATAGATGTGGGCGAAACGTCAGGAGAGAATGCTTCTGGAACATGGCCACACAGCCCGAAAGACACACAACAACCCAGGGAAGAATAACATAGGAAAAGGAGGGGAAGGGAAATAGGAATACGTTTATACAAGCAATTATTCCTCTAATTAAATCAATTTGAGAAATTACTGTTAGTGACCCGGTCCTTCTTTTGTTTTAGTTTCTTCTTTTGTTTTAGAATACATGTCCACTTTTCCCCAATTAGTCTTCTTAATGGGTTTACCTCTTGATTCTTTCATATAAAAAGTTAATTGATCCAGGTCTCTGATTTCTTTCACCTTCTCTAACCAAAGTTCTAAATTAGGGATCTGTTCAAGTTTCCATTTTTTAGCCAGTTCTATTCTGGCAGATGTTGTTGTACAGTAGAGTCTCACTTATCCAAGCTAAACGGGCCGGCCGAAGCTTGGATAAGCAAATATCTTGGATATTGTTGCTGTGCTGGGACAATTGCAACAATTTCTGGAGGATACAGCCGGCCTGGAC